>NW_018397271.1:1343854-1364965 GCF_002168275.2 Theobroma umbraticum | reverse complement strand
TTGTTTGCATGCAAAAGGATTGGTGCATTAAGTGGCCTAATGAGAACAGGGAGATATAGATACAAGTGTCTTGAATATTTTAAAGAATAAATTAATAAAATATAAAATAAAGTTAGTGCATGAAAGGTGATTGAAGGAATAAGGTGGTGGATGAGTTAAATAATAAAGGAGGATTAAATGGGAAAGCATGGTGAGGATAGATATTGGACTAATGGATAAGGGAGGAAATTGGTGCAAGAAACACCATTGGATGACAAGGTGGTCAAATAAAATAAAAGGAATGAGAATGCATGAATTTTGATTGGCTTATGAGAGTGGCCAACTGAAAACAAAGGCAAAACTTATGCATGAAATGTGATTGGCCTAATGGCTGGCTATATATAATGTTAAGTTCCAAGAGTCAAAGAGAAAGGTGAGAAGGATTTTAGAGAGACTTGAAGGGCTAGTTATTAGAGAGGAAAAGAGAGAAAAAGAAGTTGAAAGGATCCCACTTGAGAGGAAGAAATAAAGGAAGACAAAGAGAGAAAGGAAAAAAAAGGCTCGGGTTGCACTAGATCAAGAGAAAACCATGAGATTTCCTCCTCCATTTTTGTAGCCTTGTGCCATTCTAGCAACCAAGAAATCTCCAACACTCAAGAGAGAAGCCAAGGAGTGTGCATGGAGGTGTAGAGCACGGTTTTGTGATTTAAGCAAGGAAAGGTAAGGATTTCGATTTTTAGTTTGAATAATCCTTGCAAATGGGTTGATAACTAAGGGAGATGTCTTGTGGCAGCAAAGATCGGCTTGATTGGAGGAAGTTTGGTGACATGCAAACCATTCAAAGTCATGACTACATGGTGGATGCTAAGTGAAAGGAAAGTGGTAAGCTTTATACTATGTTTTTAAACTTTCGATTAGTTGAGTATTGTGAGAAAATGATGTGTGAACGTTGACAGCTTGGTGGATGGAACTTTGGAAGAACATTGAGGTTTCATGCAAGGTCTAAATCATCACAAAGGTAAGGCATGCAATGTGAATATGGTTGTTGAAAAAAATTCAATATGCATGAGTTATTTAGAAGTATTAACTTTGCTTGGTAGTCTATTTGGGAGGATAAAGAAAAATAATGTAAATGGTGGATTAAAAAATAAAGCAATGAAAGTAGATTGATAATGATGAAGCATGTGACTTGCAAAAAATTGAGTAATTGGGAATGATTGTGGCTGCCATGCATATGTAGTTAATGTTATGAAAATATAAGATGGATTTGAATGAAAATTTCTTAGAAAGGGTAAAATAGGCACTTAGTGCTATAATCAAGTAGCCGGCATACGTAATGTAAAGAATTATGCAAGTAAGAGATATAATCTCATTAGTAAAAGTATGTAGAAAACTTTATGAATGTGTAAGAATTGAGTGGAAAAGAAAGATATCCTAGCATAATGTGAGCTAAAAAATGATGATGAAAATATCGTTGAGAAAGGAAAATGAGAATGACCAAAACTAAGTGCATTAAGTTTGGTTTGTTGCTAGGAAGTGTGCAAACGGAAAAGGATTGCCATAGTGAATAACCAAAGGAGGAAGTATAACTAGATTAGTAGCGAAGTAATATCCTGCTATTGTGAGGTGAGTAGGGGGTGCCTATTTTAAAATCTCTACACTATATAAATTGATTGATTTACGTTAGTCAACGTTGATGGTTTTCTTAAGTGCATTGTGGATAGCATGAGCTGTTAACCTTGATAGGCAATTCTAAAATGAATTTAAAATGATTTGTATATTGCTATTGTGGAAAGCATGAGATGGTAGAAACCATAGGAAGTTTGTGGATGCAAGTGTTTTTAATGTGATTTGGATATACTTATAGATAAGCTATACACATAAAGAGTTTTAGAAACCAGGAAACAAGCCTTTCACAATTTTTGCATCAAAATTTGTGCCTTGTATTCTTTTGTGTGATATGTATAGCTAATGCATTTGTTAAATGATTTGGAATGCAAGTTTTAAGCTTTGGTTTTAGCCCGATTTATACATAAATATTTACACCATGCCTTTTAATGTGAAAGGTTAAATGGAAAAGTTGTTGAACTTTGTTTTTAAATGATTTAAACCAAAAATCTTGGACAACCTTTGAATTGGTTTCTAAAATGGTTTTGACAAACCAAGAGCGTCGAGAGTAGGCCGACTGTCATTTCGATTAAGTGTGACCCTTGTGCACAAGTTAGCTCTAACTAGAGAGCTTTTAGGTTTTCGACGGGCTGTTAGACGTGGCTGGTGCCATAGACTGTGATTTATGTGGCAAGGCCACGGGTTGTTATATGTGGCTAGGCCACCAGTGATATTCGCAGTTGCAACCACTTGATTTTTTCGATGTCGACCAACATCGTCGAGACTGCCATGGCTGTGGGGATTCCGTGGAACAAAGCTCCTAGATGTTATTATGTGGGAATGGGTCCACGGGTGATTGCGATACTTACCTTCTCGAGAGCCTTGTGAGTTTTTGACGCATTTTCTTTTGCATGGTGGAGAGTTAAGATTTCTTTGTAGCTCCCGTGATTTGAATAAAAGCTTTCAGTGCTTACTTGATGACTATGAAATGGTTTACATGGTCGTACACTTTGATTTCTTTATATGCCACACATTTTGGAAGCGTCCATACTCGACACTGTTATTCATATTTTTATGGCAAGCAATGTTTCGATTGTTTGAACTCAGTTACGTTGTATTTTTTTCGGCATCGTTTTGCTAAATAAAATGTTGTAATATGATTTCATGACTTCATTTTTACAAGGCACAAATATCCTACTTATGATTTGGATTCTTAGAATTAAGATTTGATATTCTGATTTTATTATTCAACTTATTTGCCTTACGCTTGTTTCCCATCTACACCCTGCTCATGGAGACGATAATCACTGAGTCTATGAGACTCACCCCCATTATTTCTTTTTTGCAGATAGTGATCAACCTAACGTGTATTTATCAGCATATTCAGCCCACCATGGATAAGTAAAGGCATCTCATAGTACTTTATTTCAAGTCACTCCGCTACTAGAGGTCGAGTCTTCATAGAGTAATTTGTTACAGGATTAGACATTAGTGTCAATTCAAATGTATATTTGGAGATTTTAAGTCTTGATGTATCATTTGTACGATTATGTGAATTAAAGGTTTACTCAGTTTATACAGAGTATTGTTCGATTTTTATAACATAGAGTTTACGGATTAGAATAATTTCGTAGATTGATGGTATGATTATAAGATAATAACTAACGTTTTAAGTAAGGCTTACTCGGGACTTAGCGGGATCTCTCACGGGACTCGAACATCGATAGCGATCGAGGAGTGGTCGTTACATTTACTTTGAATTATTACGCATATTTAGAGAAGGTTTGTATGGATGTGAATTTTGGATTATGTCAAGAATTCTAGACTTTGCTTGATTCTTTCTTGAGGTGAAATCACGAGCAATACTTAGTTAGAGAGATGAGTTAGGCCATCTTTAGACTGTTTGAGCCTTTCAAGTCAACCTTGTTATATTTTATCCCTAGTATATGCTTTTGAGCCTAATTTTCCCTTTTCTTTGTTTAAGCACATAATAATTGAACCTAACCTTAAAATAAAATTTTCAATTTTGCAACCCTCACTCCTAACATGTATATTGTTATAGGAAATATGTATTGAGTTAAATGCATATGGTAGAAAAAGTAATATTGTGATGAAAAGTTTAAAATTGGATGAGCATTTACCCCACTACCTACAATGAAAGAAATAACTTTGGGGGTGTGAAATTATGATATATATATATATATATATATAAGTAGAATAAAGTGTTGAACAAAAAAAAAGTTTAAAGTGAAAAAGGAGTTACTTGGAGAATGAAAATAAAGCTCTATATAGGTCTTAAAATGATTATGCGCTTAAGGTGAATTGAGCCAATAATTATCCTTTATCCTACTTTAACCCTAGCCATACATTACGAGCTTAATAAAGGCCTATTGATCCTTGACTTAGAATTCATCTACATTACTTAAGAGAGAGATGAAAAGTAAACTAATGGAGTTCTAATACTAATTTGAAATTTTACATTGGCATAAACTCATCCAGACAAGTATGATGTTCTTTGTAAAAGATTGTACATACACATGGAAATCCATTTGAGAATGAGCTTGCATTTGAATTGAAACATGAATTTGGATGATACCTATATTTTTCCTTCGATTAGGAATTTATAAATGTACTTTTGAGGAAATTATGTAGATCATTGATTTGGTGCTATTTGTCTCTAGTTGTTTGTTTATTTATGTTGCTTTCATCATTTAAATTTCTTTCACTTTTGTTTAGTTTTCTTTTGTGTTTTGCTTAAGGACAAGTAAAATCTTAAGTTTGAAGGTGGGATAACTCTATTTTATAGAGTTATTTAGTCTTATTTTTCAATATATTTTGTCTAAGTTCTTGAGATTTAATTTAAGTATTAAGATTTTTTAGTCATTTATTTAATTTAATTTAATTATATTGGGCTTAATTGGGATAAGTTATTTTATGATGCTTTATTTTAAGTTTAGTTATTATTTAAGTTAAGTTTTATGTTTTTGTATATGTGTTTTGAAAAGAAGGCTTATTTTGTGAAGGAGATGCATTTTTGGTGTAAACTTCAACTGTACATATTGCGAGTTTTTGAGCATATATACAGAAATTCAAATGATGTGATTCTTAAACCATTAAAAAGTGAAGAGGTATATCACAACTTTCATATTTACCACTTTACCCAGTTTAACTTGGAAGGAGATGAAAAATCATGTCAAATTCGAAATAGTGTAGCAGCGCTTAAATGAGCAATGAAAAGTTTTGAGAACGGCGGCTATGGAAGGAGTTAGCACTATGGCACCTTGATTGAGAAGGACACTTTAAGGCACACAAGAGCCTCGGCACCACAGCCACCAAGCACCTAGTGCCACAACACACAAAAGAAGAATGAGAAAAAAAATAAAGAGGCAATGGTGCCACGGCACCTAATGATGAAAGAAGAGTTTCTAAACTTTATGAATTCATTTTTGCCTTGGAATCAAGCTTTATTTAATTCCCCTTTCAATGGCACAAGAAAATAGGTTTTCGAGAAAGTTTTTTTGAAGAAAAAGAGGCATTGAAGCTAGCAAGAAAGTAAGGAAAAAAAGGAAGATTACGGATCAGAAGCTTGATAAATAATGGAGTTCTTTCTTTTCTTGTTATCTTTTTAATTTCTTGTTCAGTTTTGATGGTTAAATTTTTGTTTTGGATGATGTTTTTAGGGATTATGTTGAACTAAATTTTTAATCTAGAATCGCAATAGAACCCAATGCGTAGTATAAATTTTTAATATTTTTTCTTTGTTAAGATTGATAATGTTTGAGTTGTTTATTTCAATCCTGTTGTTAATGCGTCTGATTGTTTGGCCACTAATTAGATTGATTTGGAAACCTAAACAGAACTGAGAGAAGAAGTTTAGAGTAAGTCATGGATGAAATAACATATGTACAATATCAATTGCATGAGATGATTAATTTGATTCGCGTGTAGGGTGGTAGACATACACATACATGTCATATGCGGCCAAAATTAGAGTGTATTTTTAATGAATCTTTCTTAATTTCAATTTGTATAAATATATAGTAAATTGGTTAAGATAGATATTTTTATAAAAAGCTTAATGGAGGCTTATAAATAAATTAGAACTATATGTTAACAACTGAAGCCTATCTAGTATGTAAAAAGGGAATATAAGAGATTCAAGTAAAACATTGAGGGGATATTGTGGTTCTAGGCTTTTGATTAATTGATTCTAGTTAAATTGTTACTTTTCTTTCAGTTTTAGTTTTAATTTTAGTTTCTTTAAGTTTTCAGTAATTTTAAATTTGGTTGTTTGGACAAGATTAAGTTGTTTTAATTTTAGTAATTAGCAACAAGATTTGGTTAAATTTTTGAGGGACTGAACTTTACTTTCATTATATTACTTGTTTATGAAACTCCAATCGACTCTAATAAAGTGCAAAAATCAATTTAGGGGTTAGTTTTTTAAAGAAAAGAAAGAGAAAGTGAGGGAGAATGTTTTCTACATGGGGTTGATCCTTATACCTCTTTTTATTTTTGCCTTTGCCCAAGGATGTATCGATACATTTAGGAATGTATCAGAACATTCTCATGGATTCCACTCAAATCTATCAATACATGAGGCCATGTATCGATGCTTCAAATCTATCGATAGATGATCATCCCGCTAAGAATTTATCAATACATTTGCTAATATATTGATAAATCTCACCCAAATTGCACATTTCCTACACTCTAACTCCCAAAATTCCAAGTTCTACCTCCCAAAATCATTCCCTATTTAAGTCACAATTCAAAATGATTATCATAACTCGTAATCCTTATTCATATATTCAAATACACAATCAAATCTCAGTCAACATTTCAAATTCAAGATTCGTTAATCATTTCTTTGAGATTTGGCTAAGTACCATGCTTAAGTGCCCAAGTGCCAAACATTTGCACAATTTCATTAAGGACTTCCATTTACTCTAGCATTCATAGTCAGCCACCTATAGGCATAATTATATTTAGCAAAAGTTAAAATAGCTTATCAATTAGCTTAGCTACATTCAACCTATCTTCAAAAGTCCTCACACACAATTATAAATTCAATATCTTTCTCTTTATACACATGAGCCTATCCTTAAGTCTTCAAGCGTATACAACAAAAACATAGTTCAACTCCCCAAGTAGCTCCATTAACATCATATATGGCTCAAATCAAGGTCTAGGGTGTTACACATTCAAAGTCAATCTGCATTAATCCAAAACCAATCAACATCTCTTAGAAATCTTAAGACACAATTGGGTTAGTTAGCCAATGTTGTCAATAGTAGACCTCAAGGCACTCTACCAAGCAAAACTAAACCTAATCCAAGAGAAGAAGGTTAGGAGCATTATAAGGCAATCAATCTTTATAGTGGAAAGGAGGTAAGTGAAAAAGAGGTAAATGGATTAAATTTAAATTTTGAAAATTTGGTTAAGCTTGCTAAAAAATGCTAAAAAAAACATTGAGAAAAAAGTTCAGACAGAAGTTGAAAAAAAGGTTATGGTTGAAAATTCTAGTGAAAAATTAAGTGTAGAAAAATGAAAAAAATAAAGACTTCACAACCACCCCCATCGCCTTTTTTATCAACATTTTCAAATAGAAAAACTTAAGAAACAATTCCAGAAGTTTGTTGATGTATTTAAAAAGCTGCACATTAATATTTCTTTTGTTGAACCTTTGGAACAAATACCAAGTTATGTGAAACTTTTGAAAGCCATCTTGTCCAAAAAGAGGAAATTGGGTGAGTTTAAGACTGTTGCACTTATTGAGGAGTGTAGTGCCATAGTTCAGAATAACCTTCCGCCAATGATTAAGGATTTATGTAGTTTTACTATTCTTTGCACTATCTGTGCTCTTTATTTTGCTAAAGCTTTATGTGATTTGGGTGTAACTATCAATTTGATATCGTTGTCCATTTATCAAAAACTTGGTTTAGGAAAGATTAAGCTCACTTTTGTGACTTTACAACTTGTTGCAATATCTCTCACTTATTCTTATGGCATTCTGAATAATGTTTGGTTAAAAGCTCGTAAGTTTATTTTTTTAGTAAATTTTATAGTACTTGACATGGAAGAAGATTGTGAAATATTGATCATTCTTAAAAGACTATTCTTACATATTGCTAGAGATCTCATTGATGTGGAAAAAGTTGAGCTTGCCTTATGGGTTGAAGACCAAGAGATAACATGTAATATTTTTAAGGCTTTAAAATTTTTCAATGAGCATGATGAGTGTTTTCAATTAACATGGTGGAGAGCATTACCAATGATGTGTTTATGAGAATTATTCTAATAATCCACTTGAAGTAGCTTTGATTTCTTTTTGTGATATTATTGATGAAAAAGTTCTTGCATATGCTAATTATTTGGATGCTCCATCACATCTCCAAACTTCAACTTCACCAGCCAAGACTTCCATTGAAAAACCTCCCACACTTGAACTTAAGCCATTGCCTAACCATCTAAGTTGTTCTTTTTTGGGAAATTCATCTACATTAGCTGTAGTTGTTTTCTTGTTCTCTTACTAATATATAGGAAAATAGACTCTTTGTGTTTTGAGAGAATACAAGGAAGCAATTAGGTGGACAATTGTCGACATAAAAGGAATAAGTCCATCTATTTGCTTGGACAAAATTCTTTTGGAAGAAAACCATAAAGCAACCATTGAGCATCAATGTTGGTTAAATCAAATGATGGAAGAGGTGGTAAAGAAAGAAAGTTTCAAGTGGTTAGATGCTGGTATTGTGTATTCTATTTTAGATAGTTCATGGGTAAGTCCAGTCTAATTTATGCCAAAAAAAGGTGGTATGATTGTAATTTCTAATGAAAATAATAAACTCATTCCTATTAAAACTATGACTGGTTAGAGGTTATGTATGGAATATAGAAAGTTGAACAAAACCATTAGAAAAGATCATGCTTCACTACTTTTTATTGGCCAAATGTTTGATACACTAGCTGGTAAGGATTTTTATTGCTTTTTAGATGGTTCTTCTAGTTATAATCAAATTGCCATTAGTTTTGAAGACCAATAGAAAACCACCTTTACTTGTCGATATGGGACTTCTCCTTTTAGGAGAATGCCTTTTAGGCTTTGTAATGCTCCAACTATGTTTTAGAGATGTATGATGTCAACTTTTTCTAATATGGTTGAAAAGTGCTTGGAAGTATTTATGAATGATTTTTCAGTTTTCAGGGATAATTTTGATGATTTTTTATTTAATCTTGCTAGAGTCCTTAAAAGATGTGAAAAAACTACTTTGGTTTTAAATTGAGAAAAATGTCACTTTATGGAACAAGAAGGCATAGTCCTTGGGCACCAAGTTTCTAGTAAAGGTTTAGAAGTAGACAAAGAAAAAATTAAAACAATGGAAAAACTTTCACCTCCTACTACTATGAAAGGTATTTATAGTTTTTTTATACATGTTGAATTTTATAATAGATTTATTAAAGATTTTTCTAAAATTTTTAAACCACTTTGCAATTTATTGGAGAAATATACTCTTTTTAATTTTGATGGTGCTTGCCATGATGCTTTTATACAACTAAAAAGAGATTAATTTATGCTCTATTATCACTATACAAGATTAGAATCTTCCTTTTGAGCTAATGTGTAGTGCTAATGATTATGTAGTTGGCATTTTTTTGGGTTAAAGAAAAGGAAAAATTCTATATCCAATTTATTATGGCAACAGAGCATTGACTGATGCCTAACCAAATTACACTACTACTAAAATGGATTTTCTAGCTATTGTTTTTGCTTTTGATAAATTTTGCTCTTATCTTGTAGGCATTAAAGTCATTGTTTATACTAACCACTACTGTTATATATTTGATTGAAAAGAAGGATACCAAACTATGCTTGATAAGGTGACTATTTTTGCTTCAAGAATTGCTTTGGAAATTTGAGACCAAAAAGGTATAAAAGATCAAGTGACAAACCATTTATTGAGATTGGAGAATAAGGGACAAGCTGGAAATTTTACAGTGATCAATGAGACTTTTCTCGATGAGTAACTGTTTCAAATAAACAAGTAGAACAATTTGTCATGGTGTGTTGATTTTGTGAACTACATTGTAAGTAATCTTTTCCTTCTTAATTTAAATTCACAACAAAATAAGAAATTCTTACATGATGTTAAAAGTTATGCGTGGGATGAGCCTTTTTTTTACAAGCAATGTGGGGACCAAATTCTTGGAAAGTGTGTTCCAAAAGTAGAATTTGAGAATATTTTACTTAGTTGTCAATCTTTTGATGATGAGGGACAAAGAACTATTCCCAAGGTTCTACAACCATGTTTTTATAAGCCTTTTCTTTTTAAATATGCTTATTATTTTGTTCAAAGATGTGACAAATGTCAAAAAGTTGGCAATATATCTAGGAGACATGAGATGCCTGTTGGTCCCAATGGAGTGCTAAATAGGGGTGAATAGCACTAAAAATTTTAAAGGTAGCTTTTTGAGTTTCAAGAGCTCTTTATCAAATGTATGATAGAAGGTTTAAAACTTGTTAAAGTTAAAAGACACCAAGTAAGGAAAGGTGTAGAGAAGTGGACAATACTCAGGTATTTGTTATGGTTTGGCCCCCTTGGCCTACATCTATTACCTTGATCTCCCAATCAAGGATTTTTAACTCAATTTCACTAAATCAGTGGAATTAGCAACTTCCATTAAGCTTTTACAAGGTGAGCTTTTAGCTCAAGCTCTAATCCAAATGGAAATTTTTTAAAATAAATAATATTTTATTAATAAAATATTATTAAAATAATATTTAAATATTTCTATCTTGAGTGGTGGACAAACTCACATAATTTATGCATTGAACCCAAGTGGGGGAGTTATAATATGATTTTGTTCATTTGATGAATAACATATTATTTTATTCATTCTAGAATATGATTTTAATAAGTGAAATTTTAGTGTTATAAGTATTAGTAAAAGTACATGTGAGTTTGGAAGAATGGAGACATGGAGAATTAATTGAGAAAATAAGGATATGTGGAATAATGAAATGTGCATATGAATTTAGTATTACATGCTAATTATTACATGCAAAAAGGAGAAAGTTAGTCAAGAACATGTGGGACTCCACCATGTAAAAGTAAAAAGAAAAATAGGAATAAATCTTATTGCATGTAATATTTAGGTAGCCAAATGAGAAAAGAAAGATGTGGAGTGCATGTGTCTTGAATAGTTTAAAGAATGATCAAATAAAATATAAAGTAAAGGTTATGCATGAAATGTGATTTGATGACAAAGTGGTAGGTGAAATAAAGAATGAATGGAGAAAGGATGAGGTAGTGAGGGTGGTGGATAGAATGAGTGAATGGAGGCGGATATTGGACTAATGAATAAAGGAGAAAATTGGTGCATGAAAGATGAAAGGGAGACAAATTGGTTCAATGAAAGATAAAGAAGAAAATAAAAAAAATGATGAAAGGCTTGAGAAAACTCGTGCCTTTGAAAGGAAAAAGAGAGAAGGGATCGACCTTGAGAGCTCCACCTGAGAGAAAAGCAAAGAGAAAGAAGAAAAGCTAGGAGGAGGTTCGGCCTTGGAAAAGTTAGAGAAAATCAAGAGGTTTTCTTCTATTTGCCATTGTTGAAGCTTAAAGCAAAAATGGTGGTTCAACTTAGTGATTCAAGGGTAAGGAAGGTAAAAGCTATTATTTTGCTTGAATGCATGCCTTGTGAGCCGATTGTAATGTGAGATTATGCTTTTGGTAGCAAGGATCTTCAAGGATTCAAGGAACTAGGGTACTTGCATGTGGGTTAATCTTAGAAGGATGGTGGTTTACAACAAGACAAATGATGGGTAAGTGTTTTTAACCTTGAGATCATAAGTGGAAAGGAAAATGGAATGTGTATTGATGATTTGTGCTTGTGGTAGCAATGGTGTCTGAAGATGTGAGGACTTATTGAGTTGCATGTGGAATTCAAAGTAAAATTGGTAGGTAAGCATGCAATGTGAGTATGATATGTTATATTGAATTTAGTTGGTTGGAAGTTTATGGATTGCATGTTAGATTATTGTGAATAATAAAGATGAATAATGTTAATTTAGATTAAAGATTCATTGGTTAAGCTGTTGTCCATATATGTGTATAATGGAATATATACACAGAAGTAGAGATAATGAGAAAGGTCGACTATAGTGAGGAATTCTTGAAAATAAAGAAAACTAAAGATATGGTAAATAGAGCAGCAAATATTAGCTGAATTGTGATGACATTTACTAAATATATTAAGTTTAATTTGCTACTATGAAGTGTATAAGTGAGGAAAGATTGCCATGGCGGTGCATCGAAAGAGGTGACGGGTAATTGGCAAGCAAAAATTAGCAAGAGATGTACCCGAATCAGTGGTGAAATAGCATCCCTCCATTGTAAGGCGAGTAGGGGGTATCAATTTCAAAAGTTTCATAAATTATATAGTGAGATACGTATAATAAACGTTGCTCACTTTCTTTAAATGCAATTGTGGATAGCATATGCTGGTAGAATGCTAGGCACTTGTGAATGCCAAACGTTTTGTATATATATAAGCTATACATGTAAAGGGTTTTAGAAATCGGGAAACAAGCTCTTTACCACAGTTTATGTCAAATCGTGCCTTACTTGTTTTTGTGATGTCCATTCATGAATAAGCTTTATGTTCACCATGCTTTGATTTAGTATGTAAACCTCATGCAAAGGTTTTACATCATGAATTCTTTCAAATGGATATATAATGTTGCGTGATTTGTTTCGAAATGGATTTAAAATAAGCTTTTAAGAATCCAATTTGGCTATAAATGGTTTTGTCAAACCAAAAGATTCAAGAGTAGGTCGAATATCACATCAAGATAGTGTAACCATTGTGTACAAGTGAGCTCTAGCTGGAGAACCTTAAGGTCACCAACGAGCTTTTAGATGTGGCTAGGCAACGGTCTGTGATATATACGTGGCAAGGCCACGGGTTGATAAACGTGTCTAGGCCATGAGTTCTCCAATGTTAGCCACCATCATCAAGACTACCATGGCTATGAAAATCCAATGGAGGAACGCCTCCCAGATGTTGTTACGTGGAAGTGGGTCCGTAGGTTGATTACTTAATCGAGCGTGATGTCTCTTTGGGTTTTCAAATACGTATTCTTTCGCATGGTGAGGAATATTGATTTTTTCACAACTCCTTTATTTCGACGATGGTTTTTTGTTTAATACCTCGAGTATGAGTTCGTTTATATGCTTATGTATAAGCATCAACATGGTTTGATTTTACGGAAGCGTGTGCGCTTATATTGGTTCGCTTTTGAGTAAAGGACATTAATGATTTCGACAATAGAAATATTTTAATTGTCCCAGTTTAAATATGATTTGAAATGGTTACTTTACATCACAATTCTTTGGTATATATATGTAAGGCACAAAGGTTCCATTTGGTTTTAAATGGTGTATATATGCATATGTTTTTAATATTCAAATTTTCTATCCCTAGCTTGTTTCCCATCTATGCCCTATTCACGGAGTTGATGATCACTGAGTCTTGGAGACTCACCCCTTTATCTTTCCCTTTTTATAGATAAGTGATAAGCTCTCGTGTATTATCTCAGTACGTTTTGACTCATTGTGACGTAGGTAATGACATCTCTTAGACTTCCACTCTGAGTTACTCCGCTACATAGAGGTCATGTTTGTGTTAAATGGTTGGTTGTATTAAAATGAGTTTATCAGAATTGTATCATAGAACAACCTTGATGTCGTGAAATGGATTCCAAGTGTGATATTTGAATGTATTTTGAAATTTGCTACATATTGATATCTAATTGCCGATTTTAGTTTATTTGGTTTAAGTAACCAATCATATTTATACAAGTCGGCATAATTTTTATTAGTCATCACAAAGTGGAACGTTATAAAAAATCTGAGTCATTTAATATATGCATTAAAATGTTCGATTTAGTTAACAAGAATTTCAACTAAGGCTTGTTCGGGATTTGATGGTTCTCTTGCAAGTCTCGGACGCTAGTAACAAACAAAAAGAAGGTCATTGCAAAGTATATATGCACCTTAGTTATTATGTTCTTATGTATAAAAGCTTCCCACTCCCCTTGACAATTCAATGGTTCTTTGCTAGCACTTGTACTTGCAACTCACTTATGCCTTAGCTTTAATTCGTACACTTAGCACTTAAGCATCGTTCTCATCCTCATGATCATCTAGCATCAACAAAACAAGAGCATTAATATTTTTGCCATAACTTTCCATTTCATTGCCAAATCTAGGCTTTTAGATTATTTCCAACTTTTCTAAAAATAGCTAAATCTTTAGCATATTAACAAATAAACTCAAATCCTTCAACAATGGGCTAATCCATAGCTTATAAGTTAGATTCTTCTATTGTTTACCCCAAATATCCAATCAACTCAAGGGAGTAATTTTTTCACCAAAGCTGCATCAATTTGAATCTAAGTCATCAACCATTCAAATTGGAAATCAATTAGCAATAATGCTTTATCTTACCTCTAGAAGCATTTCCTAAGCTCCATATTTGCACCAAACAACTCCAAGTGCTTCAAAAATTCATTCTTGGAATCTAAGGGTTGGTTTTGGAAAGAAAAAGTGAAAATCCTCAAACAAGATTTTTAGAGGTGGAATCTACCTTCTTTAGTGCTCAGAATCCATGATTTATGATTGGAATTTGGTGGATTTGAATGGTGTGAAAGTTGAGAGCAAATGGGTGGAGAATGAGAAAATTGGGAAGAAAATGAGAGTAAATCGGGTTTGAGGCCTTTTAAGCTCGAATTTGGCTAATCTAGCAGCCTAGGATCAACTATGGGAGCTTGGTACTCAATCCTAGACCAGATTGTTTACCTCTGCTCCAATTCACTATTTAGGATCGACTACGAATGGTCCATACTCGATCTTGGGCCAGTACACTCACATCTTTCAGCTCTTTACTTTCCCAATTCGATCCTCTATGCATTAGGATCAACTCCTTATGTCCAAGTTCATAAAAATTGATTTTTTTGAAGTCTAAACTCATCCTAAATCTTCCCCACAACCTCCAATTATTCATATTTAACTTAAAATTATCACAAAAGTCTATCATGCACACTGATTCTCATTCATGTTCTATTTCACATAGTATATCTATTAAGCATAACATAATTTACATACATATCATGCTCAATTTAGTGCCAAACATATACACTATATCATTCATGTGCCAAGCATATGCACAACATCATTTGAGCTTTTACACATTCATACATTTCATGACCATCTATTTCTATGGACATAAGCATTCTTTGAATTCATAAACATACAAATCAAGGTTACACAACCCATAAGCTATTCTAGCATTGTACATGGAGAACATTAACAAAAAAAATTAGGGATGTTATAGAAATCTTAGGAGACACTTAACTAGGAAATGACTTAAGCCATTGTTAGACGGATTGAGCCTTTCGAGCTAACCTAATTAGATATTATCCCTAGTATACCCCTTTGAGCCAAGAAATTTTTCCTTTTGTTTGTCAACCATAAACAAGTGGCTTAGCCTTTAAATAATTGTCCAATTCTACACCCCTCATTCCTAAGCAATACATTGTTTTAGGAGAAATATATTGTATTTTTTTATGGAAAGGAGAATTTTTTTTCAAAATTTGTGGTGAAGCATTCATCACACTGTCATTGAAAGAAATAGGTTTGGGGTTGATGAATTGAGAATAAAAAAAATATGGTTGATGAATGAAAAGTGAAATGAAAGAAAAAGGTGTATTGGTGGAGAAAAAAAATAAGGTTGTATAGGTCTTAGAACAATTATGTGTTTAGGGTGATTTAAGCTACAAAGTATCCTATATCCTACCTTAACTCTAGTCGTACAACACAAGCCAAATAAAGTCCTAAGAATCCTAGTTAAGTGTGAGCCTACATTAGTGGAGAGAGAGGTGAAAAGCAAACCTGTGAAATTCTAAGCTAGTTTAAGGTTTGCATGAGCATAAACTTATCTAAAGTACATGATATTCATTATAAGAGAGTACACACACACACACATGGAATTTCATCTAAAAAATGAGCTTACATTTGAATGAAATTTAAACTTAGACAATATAAGGGTGATAAATGTATTAGTGTGATCTCTCAATTAATGCTTTCAACCATGCTATTTCATTTTCTTTATTTTAGTTTTGCTAGAGGACTAGCAAAATGTTAAGTTTAGGGGTATGATAACTCCATTATATAGAGTTATTTAGCTACATTTTGGGATGATAAAATAGCTAAGTCCTTATGTTTTGAGTCAATTTTAAATAGTTTTAGGTTTTTAGTTAATTAGCTCAAAGCATGTTGATTTACTTTAATTCTAGTAATTTTAGTTCAAATCCATGTTGAAAATCTTAATTTAAGTCAATACTAACTTGGTCTTGAATATTGTAGGTTCACATGTGGTTAAAGTTAAACGCCGGTGAACAAGGCAATGGAGACTAAGTGTAGATTTATACTAAACATGCTGCGATATTTCTGTCATAACTTGAGCTACAAAAATCCAATCCACGTGATTCTTAGACCATTGCAAAGTTGAGAGGTAGACCTACAAATTCATGTTACCATTTTTCCCATTTCAGCCTCTAAGTAGGAGAAAATCGTCTTGAAAGATGAGCTACTGTAGTAGTTATACACCAAGGCAACATACATGGCAACGTCGCGGCCTTGCAAAGCTCAAGGCCATAGAGCCCATCGCAGCATCATGGATCCCATACAAATTCTCCAGAGTCTTGCACCACAACACTCAAAGAGGAGCACCACAACGTCTATTGAAAGATGGCCAAAAAAATATGTAAGTTAGGAACGTCACAGTGCCCTTGAAGCAAGGCTACGACACTCTAACATGGACTATTAATGTGCAACCAATTGGGAAATGAGTTTTTAAGGTTTTCTAAAAATTATAAATAGATCTTTTTTAGGAGCTAAGAATGGGAGGCTTAAAGAGGCAATGAACAGCAGTTTTTGAGAGAAAAGAAAAAGCTCTCCAACAAGAGAAATGAAAAAAAAATTAAAGGAATCGAGGGAATTAAAGATCAAGAATCAAAAGTGGCTTTGATATTTCTTACTCTTCAATTCTTTCTTGCTATTTTACTATAGAAATGATCTTTTTCTCTTGATTTAATTATGTTTGTTGTAAAAACAATGATGAACTAATTTTGTTTTCTAGGATTATGATTATGTCATTACGTAATTTGAATATTTGATCTTTCCTTACTTGGTATTAATGAAAAATGCATGGTTTATTCAATTTTGCACTGATTGCCTTACATTGCTTGACCACTAGTTGCAATATATTAGGTCTTTAAATGGAATTCGACAAAGAGAGTTTAGAATAGACCATTGTTTTGAATAGCCTTTGTTCGATTCACTTCGGAGTTAGGTGATAGTTTTTTGTTTAGGATAGACATATACCTAAATACCTTAGGCAGCCATATTGGAACATGAACATAATGAACTTGTTCTAAGTAATTTGCATAAACATATGAGATAAATTCGAAAGATATGTGTACACGATCTCAGCAGAGATGTGTATAGAATATGGATTCTAGATTAGCCATGTATTCCATTAATATATGTTAAGGAGATTGATTTAATTCAAATAAAGTTTGAAAAATACCATAATCCTAGGTTTTGAGTAAATGTTTCTTTTGGTGACATTTTGTTCTTCATTAATTATTTTAGTTTAATTAATCATTTGAAATCGAGTGCTTAGATAA
Source organism: Theobroma umbraticum (assembly GCF_002168275.2). Lineage (NCBI taxonomy): Eukaryota > Viridiplantae > Streptophyta > Magnoliopsida > Malvales > Malvaceae > Theobroma > Theobroma umbraticum. Next base: position 1,347,630 of record NW_018397271.1, on the reverse strand, counting down.
GATTACTTTGTTATAAATTGAATGCTTAGTAAAAATACGTACAAATCTCTATAGGAAATGATACTCGACTTACCTTGATATTACTTGTACGGTCAAGTGCACTTGCATGTATCCAACCAACACTTGGGCTAAACCTTCTCTTCTTAAACTTTTTCATCATTCTTCTCACCCACTGTTTCTTTTTCCACAAGCTTACGTAGAGAATCTGATTGCATGTTACTTCCTTCTACATCTTTTCCAATTTTGAGTGTGATTGCCTTACAATGCTCTTTTCCCTTTATTATGGGATTGGTTTCAATGTCACTTGGTAAAGTTTCCTAAGGTCAGTTGTTGATGGCATTGGTAAGCTGACTTATTTATGTCTTAAGATTTTAGAGTGATGCTGCTTGACTCTAGATTATTGCATCATTCTTTGCCATGTATTGCATGAACATCTCTTCCACATATGACTTTTTCTTAAGCATAGGAGCTCTAACTTTTGATGGAAATCCATTAGGGAAAACTAGCTTTACTAAAGATGAAGGTCCTTAAGTGTTGTTCCATGAGAAATTAGGTTAACTCCTCCAACTACAATTGAAATTGTTGGAATAAAGACTATTCTATAATCCATTTTAATTTCTAACATATTGTACAGACTCAGCATTAGTAGGACAATGATCACTAGCATGCCCTTCCCCACATAGTTCACATGTCACAAAAGGGCTCTGAATAGCATGAACACCCAGAGTGTCAAATTTCTTAGACAAAGCAACTATTTGTGCAGTTATGGTAGTAATTGTATTTAACTCATGAACACTTGTAACCTTCCTCGACTCTAATCTCTCAGACGACCATTGATAATTATTGGAAGCCATTTCCTCTAATAAATCATTTGCCTCATTTATAGATTTTCCCATCAGTGGTGTACCTGCTGCAGCATCAATAGTGGTTCTAATTGGACCAAACAACCCATTGAAGAAAGTCTGTACTTGCAATTATTCGGTAACCCATGGTGAGGACATCTTCTAAGCAAATCCTTGTTTCTCTCTCAATTTTTATAAAGTGACTTTAAATCAAATTGTACAAAAGATGTAATGTCATTCTGCATCTTCTCTGTCTTAGTTGGTGGAAAGAACTTAGCTAAAACTTTCTGAACCAAATCATCCCAAGTAAAGATAGAACCAATTGGGAATGAATTCAATCAAATCTTTACCTTGTCTTGCAGCAAAAAAGGAAAAGGCCTTAATCTATTAGCATTATCTAAGACCCCATTATACTTTAAAATATCGCAAATCTCTAAAAATTCACAATGTGAGCATTCGGATCATCATTAGGTAACCCGCTAAATTACATTGAAGTTTGAATCATCTTCATGATTGTGGACTTCATCTTGAAGTTTTTAGCTTGAATAATAGTCTTCAGATGTTAGAGTGAAGGCCATGCATAAGAGGAACAACATATTTTCGCAAGGACTTAGTCTCTTCTTCTTTAACCATTGTGTGGAGAAGAGTTGAAGGTTGTAAATTCTCCCTTTGAAGTCTTTGAAAAGTTTTATCAATTTTTCGATAAAAAGTAACAATTTTCAAATTTCTAACTTTTCGCATACAACGATCAAGAGTACTTGAAAATAAAGAAAAAGAAAGTTTGAATTAAAACTAAAGTTTCTTAGCATTAATATTAACAAAAATTAGTAAAACAATCCTTAACAACGACACTAAAAACTTCTTGTTGATTTTATTATGCAAGTGCATGTATCATTAACAAGTAATACAATGAAGAGTAGGGTATCATTCCCATGAGGATTTATTGTCAAAATTGGTTAAATACTAAAGTTAAAACAATTTATTCTTATAAAAACACACAATTTAAATTAAGGAGTAAAATAAAAATCGAAACTACCAATAGGAATGATAGTCTAAACTTGAAAAATTAATTAAAAAAAGCCTAGGACTATAATTTTCCTTAACACTTCATTTGAATCTCTTCTACTCTCTCGTAACTTACTAAATGGAATGAGTTGTTAGCCTAGAGTTCTAATTTATTTATAAGTATCTTCCAATATTCTTATAAAACTATCTCTCTCAACCAATTTACTATATTCCTATCTAAATTCAATCAAAGAAAGGCTCATTAAGCTTAGACTCTAATATCGGCTACATATGACATGTAAATCCCAAGCATTTGGCTTATTGGTTAATGCATAATCTCCCTGCCTAAAGAGTAGGGTTCGAATCTCCCTTCTCCAATTATAAAAAAAGAAAATCAACTAAATGAATTTAAACATATGTTATTTCATCCATGACTTATTGATAACTTTATTATATAGAGTTATTTTGACATTCATGACTTATTGATAACTTTATTATATAGAGTTATTTTGACACATTTTGAGGGCTTAAGTAGCTAGATCTTTGAGATTTTAGGTTCAAATTTTAGCGTTTTAGGTGTTTTTCTAGTTTAAGTTTACTTACTTGTTAAGTGACTAATTTAAGTTATTTTAGTTAAATTTTATGTTGTTTTGTTTTAAATTACTTTACGAGTAGTTATTGTTAATTTCTCTTATGGCTTTTGCAAGAAATTGATGAAAAAGGCTTATTTGATGAAAATTAGTGCAAGTATGGAGATGACTTCATTCATATATGTTTTAGTATTTTGACCATATCTCTCTCTAAAAAACTCCAAATGAGGTGATTCTTAGACCAATAGAATTCTAAGAAGAAGATATACAATGTTTATTTTTATCAATTCACCCAGTTCTGATTGGATCATGGTCAAAATATTTTTCAAATTTGAAGCACTGCAGTTGTATGCAAAGACTGAATATGATGCAGTATTTGGAGAATATCTTTCAATCCAGTAGTCCAATTGATGTGATTCTTCATCCATTGGAAAGTTAAGAGACAAGGATAAAACTTTTATGTTTACTACTTTACCCAGTTCTGAAAATATCAGGTTAAAACTCACATTTGAAGTTGATAGACTGCCACAGCACTGGGAGAACAAGACTGCATCGTTGATGAAAGGAAGTAGACATACAAAATTTCCAGAGCTCAGCGTTGCAGCGCTAGAGAAGTAGTGCCGCAGCTCTGGGCAACTTTTCAAATATAAAAGAAGTTGACGGGATTTTGAAAATTAGGTTATTTGGAGCCTATTGAGACCTTTTTCAAAGATTTTGAAGAGGAGGCAGCAAGCAACTATTCTAGAGATTTGAAGCCAAGGACAAAGCCAGAAAACAAGAGAATTGGAGGGAGAATCAAGTTCACAAAACTCTAACTATTAGTTTTCTCTCTTACGTGTTTTTCATATTTTCTTTGACTTGGATTCATGGCTAAATTTTTTTGGATGTTGTCTTTATTAGATATTATGAGCTAAATTATATTTCTAGGATTGCAATTGAACTCACATGTAATATAAATTTTTAATCTCTTTCTTGCTTATTTTCAATGGGATTTGAATTGTTTATTCTAATTTGTTCTTAATGGTTTCAATTGCTTGGCCACCAATTAAATTGATTTAGGAACCTAAACAAACTTGGGAAAGGAAGTTTAGTGTAGACTAAAATTAGGATAGCATATGATCATATTAATTGATTTGTGTATAGGATAGGGATATACCTATAGACCATATGTAGCCAGATTAGAGCCTGAACTTAATGAGTCTGTTTTAATTTCAATTCACATAGGGATATAGTGTTTTGGTTAAAATAGATATATTTATAAGATGAGTTGAAAGACCTTTATAAATAACTTAGGACTCTAGGTTAGAAATTCAACCCATTGAAATAAGTTAAGGAAGAA
>NW_018397271.1:1343411-1343580 GCF_002168275.2 Theobroma umbraticum | reverse complement strand
TCTACTTGCTAATATACTGTCTATTCGATACGTATACTTGCGTAGTAGAGTTTTAACTGACAAGTTTTTGGCGCTGTTGCCTGGGAATTGCTTCTAGAATTCATTCTGATACTAGTACCAAGCAATTTAGTCTTACTTCAAATTTTATTTTTCTTGTTTTAACATTAGA
>NW_018397271.1:1343177-1343401 GCF_002168275.2 Theobroma umbraticum | reverse complement strand
TTGCAGATATCTTTAGTCATTGTATGCAAAGAAGAAACAACTTGAATCTTGTTCTTTTTGATCTTGAGATAGAGAGAACTTTCAGAACACGTCAAAGGGAGAATTTTCAAGTTACAGCTTTAAATCATACAATGGCTGAGGATAACAATAACAATGGCAATAACGCCATTTATTTGGTTCCCGAAGCTAATAGAGCACTACGGGATTATGTTGTTCCTCTTTTG
>NW_018397271.1:1343058-1343167 GCF_002168275.2 Theobroma umbraticum | reverse complement strand
ACCAAAGCATTAGGAGACCTTCCTTCAATGCAAATAATTTTGAAATTAAGCTAGTTTACATTCAGATGATTCAGTCTTCAGTCCAGTTTAGTGGGTTACCCAGTGATGA
>NW_018397271.1:1342783-1342958 GCF_002168275.2 Theobroma umbraticum | reverse complement strand
AGTAGTAAAGGCATATCCTTGTGGAATAATTGAGATTGATAGTGAGGATACGGGGACATTCATGGTTAATGGGTTGAGCCTCGACCATATTTTGAGGATGAAAATTGAAAAAAAGGGGTGCTATAGTCAAGCTAATGACTATAAATAAGCGCTTCTTGGGAGGCAACCCAAGATA
>NW_018397271.1:1342550-1342731 GCF_002168275.2 Theobroma umbraticum | reverse complement strand
TTGTTTTGTTGTGTATGTAGATTTGGAAAGCATGAAGATGAGGAGAAAAAAGATAAGAGCTTTCAAGGCACTACCACCATTGATAGGGAATTTTCTTTTTCTTATTCTTTTTAGCTTTTCACATTGCGGACAATGTGCAATTTAAGTTTGAGGGAAGGTTTTATTGTTATTAGTTTTTGTG
>NW_018397271.1:1342128-1342258 GCF_002168275.2 Theobroma umbraticum | reverse complement strand
TTTCCTTAGATTTATTGTATATATTTAGAAAAGGTTTATGTCAATGCAAATTTTGAATTATGTATTAAGTTTTAGAATTTGTTTGTTTCTCTCTCGAGGCGAAATCTTAGGCTATACTTAGTTAAAGAGA
>NW_018397271.1:1341635-1341747 GCF_002168275.2 Theobroma umbraticum | reverse complement strand
GAAAAAGAAAAAGGGAAAGAAAGAATGAAGTGTTGAACAGAAGAAAAATTTTGATTGAAAAGGGGTATACTAAGTAAAGGAAAATAAAGCTCTGAATAGCTTCTAGATTGAC
>NW_018397271.1:1341553-1341625 GCF_002168275.2 Theobroma umbraticum | reverse complement strand
GGGTGATTTGAGTTATACATTATCCCATATCCAACCATAACTCTAGCCATACATTACAAGCTAATTAAAGTC
>NW_018397271.1:1289726-1341543 GCF_002168275.2 Theobroma umbraticum | reverse complement strand
TTAACATAGTGTTAGCCTACATTAGTGGAGGGAGGGATGAAAAGCAAACTTATGAAGTTAATTACTAATTTGAATTTCGCATGACTATAAACTTATCTAGATTTTACAATATTCTAAGTGAAGAAATTGCACACACACATGGAATTTCACTTAATGATGAGTTTGCATTTGAATTGAGACATGAACTTGAATAATATTTATGTATTGCCTAAAGTTATGAATATGGATTAACTATTGAGGATATTAAAGGTAATTAATGAAATGGTGCAATTGAATTCTAGTTAAATGTTTTCATGTTTAAGTTATTGCATGTTATTTTACGTTTTGCTTGAGGACTAGTAAAATCTTAAGTTTGGGGGTGTGATAACTCTATTATATAGAGTTATTTTGACACATTTTGGGGGCTTAAGTAGCTAGATCTTTGAGATTTTAGGTTCGGATTTTAGCGTTTTAGGTGTTTTTCTAGTTTAAGTTTGATTACTTGTTAAGTGACTAATTTAAGTTATTTTAGTTAAATTTTATGTTGTTTTGTTTTAAATTACTTTAAGAGTAGTCATTGCTAATTTCTTTTATGGCTTTTGTAGAAAATTGATGAAAAAGGCTCATTTGATGAGAATCAGTGCAAGTACGGAGATGACTTTATTCATATCTGTTTCAGTATTTTGATCATATCTCTCTCTAAACAACTCCAAATGAGGTGATTCTTAGACCAATAGAATTCTAAGAAGAAGGGATACAATGTTTATTTTTATCAATTCACCCAGTTCTGATTGGATCATGGTCAAAATATTTGCCAAAGTCAAAGCATTGCAACAGTACGTAAGGATTGTATATGATGCGGTATTTGGAGCATATCTTTCAATCTAGTAGTCCAATTGATATGATTCTTTATCCATTGGAAAGTTAAGAGACAGGGATAAAACTTTTATGTTTATTACTTTATCCAGTTCGGAACATCTCAGGTTGAAACTCACGTTTGAAGTTGATAGACTGCCACAACACTGGGAGAACAAGGCTGTAGCATTGATGAAAGGAAGCAGACATACAAAATTTCCAGAGAGTTTAGCTGCAGCGCTGGAGAAGTAGCGTCGCAGCGCTGGGCGACTTTCCAAGTATAAAAGAAGTTGACAAGATTTTGAAAATTAGGTTATTTGGAGCCTATTTAAGAGACTTTTTTCAGAGATTTTGAAGAGGAGGCAACAAGCAACTATTCTAGAAATTTGAAGCCAAGGACAAAGTAAGAAAACAAGAGAATTGGAGGGAGAATCAAGATCACAAAGCTCTAACTATTAGTTTTCTCTCTTACCTTTGTGTTTTTTGTATTTTCTTTGAATTGAATTCATGGCTAAATTCCTTTGGATGTTGTCTTTATTAGATATTATGAGCTAAATTATATTTCTAGGATTGCAATTGAACTCACATGTAATTTAAATTTTTAATCTCTTTCTTGTTTATTTTCAATGGGATTAGAATTGTTTATTCAAATTTGTTCTTAATGCTTTTAATTGCTTGGCCACCAATTAAATTGATTTAAGAACCTAAACAAACTTGGGAAAGGGAGTTTAGTGTAGACTAAAATTGGGATAGCATATGATCATATTAATTGATTTGCGTATAGGATAGAGATATACCTATAGGCCATATGTAGCCAGATTAGAGCCTGAACTTAATGAGTTTGTTTTAATTTCAATTCACATAAGGATATAGTGTTTTGGTTAAAATAGATATTTTTATAAGATGAGTTGGGAGACCTTTATAAATAATTTAAGACTCTAGGTTAGCAATTTAACCCATTGAAATAAGTTAAGGAAGAGAGGTAAGATTTAGATGAAGTGTGAGGGATATTGTAATGTTAGGCTTGTTTGATTTGCTATTTGCTCAATTATCTTGTTGCTTTAATTTTTAATTAAATTAGTTTTAGTTACGTAATTTTTAGTTCAATTAGAATTCAGATTTAATTATTTGAATAAAACTAAATTGTTATAAACTTTTAGATGAATTCTCTATGAGATCGATACTCTACTTGCTAATATACTGTCTATTCGATATGTATACTTGCGTAGCAGAATTTTAACGGACACTTATACTAAATTCCCTTTTCCAAGTTATTTAGCCTACCCAATCAATCTAATTGGTGATCAGTCAATTAGATTTTGAAACACAAGATTGGAATAAATAATTCAATTATCATTAATTATGAGAAAGAGAGAGTATTAAAAATCCAAACTACATGTTGAGTTCAATTGCATTCCTAAAAATATAAATTTAGTTCATTCTAAATATTGAAAACATAATCCAAAAAAATTTAACCATCAATTACAAGATAAGAAAATTAAGAAAAAAATAATAAAAGAAAACTAGAGATTTGTCGGATCATCAATCTTTCAAAATCTTTCTTGCCTTCTTGTATGCTTGACGGCTACTTTTCTTTGTGAGAAACCCTAGTTCAAACTTGCTTTTTAATTGCTCCAAAGGTGCCTATAAAGAGCCTCCAAAAAACCTTACTTCAATCAAATCCGAAAAAAAATATATATATATATATATATACGTACTGGCATTGTGGCCTTCACTTTTTGGTGCCGCAGCACCCAACTCTCTACTGCCTTGGCACCGCAACCTAACTTCTTTGGCACTGAGCACCTTGCTTGCTGCCCCATGTGCAGCTACCTCATCTTTTTGGCGTCGCAACGCCCACTCTTCGGTGGCCACAATGCCTAACTTGTTGATTTTTGGCTTGGCTTCATTTTTCTTCACCGTTTTCAAATCCTTTCGAACATACACCTTTAAGAACAAACAAAACCAAGTTACCAATATAAAAAAATGAATTAATCAACATAAAATCTAACTAAAATCAAACTACTTAAAACAATTAAAATTAAAAAGACACAAGTAGAAAGTGACAATTTCAAATCCAAACTCAAGGATTTAGTCAATTTCAATACCCTAAAGTTACAAAATAACTCTATAAAGTAAAGTTATCAATACCTTTTCCCCAACATGGATCCATTGGGTTATAATTTATGGGCACACATTTAGTATTTATTTCACCTATCTTGATTATCTCTCTAATCAAATACTACCGCCTCAATACATGTTTAGATATTTAATAAGACCATGAAGGAAAAGCCATGCAATCATATTGATCCAGCAACGAAAAATTTGAACGATCACCCTTCGAGTTTTTTTAATGTGAACCGTAACTAAGGGAGGAAGAACAATATACTTTTGGACCTGTGTCGAAATCAAGAGGTCAGCAAACCACAAAGCTTTAGTTGTTGCAAACCATAGGTTACTCACTTGTTTAGCTTCTAAAAGTTGTCCAAACGAATAACTTGTTATTGCTAATTGCCGCGGCTAAAATAAGCTTTAGCCTTATTTACAATGAAATAAAAATTATAAGGAAAAAAAATAACAATGAATAACCCCTAGGTACAATTTGACTAGATGCAGTCCATAGCTACTGGACAAAACAATCTTCAGCAGAGAGATTAAACTGTCCCAATATTGAGAGGCTACAAACAAGTTGCCAGCAACTTTTATTACTGCAGAAACCCCGAATGTACTTATTGAAGTCCCTCCTACACGATTCCTGTTATGCACCTGCATCACACGATAGTTTCGAGGATTCACAACGTTATAGAAACTAACTCATTCTCAACAATTCTACTCATATGGAATTATTCAAATATTTCATCTTCAAAAATAAAAATATTTTTTTATAAAAAACCTTATTTAACCAATTAAAAGCTCCACCAAATCAATTCAATCGATGGATCATCGATTTTTGACAAGTTCAATTTCTCAACGTTTGACATCATAATCGAACCAGACACAATCGATTCCTAGTTCAACCAGTCTGTCCAGCTGGTCTGATTTTGATCAAAATTGAAAAGAAAAAAAAAAGTCGTGGTAAACCTAAAAGTTCTTGGCGGTCAAAAATATAACTGGGCTGGCCAGTTTAGTTGAAAATTTAAACTTTGGAACTTAAAACTAGCGAGGAGGCTATGCCCCGTGTATTCCACTTTGCGAAGCCTATCCATCCGCAACTGTCCGTAAGACTGTAACAATTACCACAGCCATAGACATAAAGCAGAAAACCACTCTTTTAAGTTTTTCAAGTCGTTTGAGAATTGCCAGCATGGTCCCGAATTCTGTGGCACTTACCCGCACATTCCCTCGCTTGTACAGTATTATGAGTTTTTCTTCCAAAAACTTGTGCCTTTCTGCACGCCGAACTAGATTTCTGGTAAGAGGGTTTAACAGCCGCCCCTATTCATATTTTTTGAGTTCTAGTCATGGGTTTAAGGAGTTGGGTCGTCGCAAAACGGGAGCTGGGCAGTTGGGTTTTGATTGTTTCCGGGTTTCAGCAGTTTCGGATGGTGGGTCCCGTGGGATTGGTGGATTCGGAGGCTCCGGTGGTGAGAATTCTGGTGGCAAAGGTGAAGGCGCCGACGAAAATGGTGGAAGAAATGATTGGTCCTTGCTTTCATGGTATTGAACTACGGCCTTTTTAATTTATAATAGTGTCATTTTGCTCTTTACGTTTTTTTTCTGCTGTTTTCAAATTTGATAGAATCAGAATTTTACTGATACCAATGGTGCGGGGTTTTGGTTATATTATTCTTTTGGTGAATGTTCATAGAAATGCTTGTTATTAGGTTGCTTGATTTGAAATTTTCTGTGGCTTAAACTCACAATGTACGTCTTGGATACCTTGATTATAATGATGAATGTGGGCAACCTCACCTGCACAACTAGAATAAAGCAGGTTATTGGTGCTGTTCCTATGCTGTGCATGTATTCAGAGACATTTTAGAATAGAGAGAAAAGAAGAAAGAGAGGAAATGCTCACTCATAATAAAAGAATTCTACAAATTCCTCAATGACCCTGATCTTTATTTTTAAATACTAGCTCTACAACGTTTGACAAATACAATTGGTGCACGTCATGTTTCAATTATTGACTACGTCAATCTGGCTTAGCTTGTGTCGGGTTTTGAGCAAGTGCTCGTTTCAGTCTGTAAAGATTTTGCTGTTTCTAAGTGACAACCAAATGGGTCATTGGCTCCTCTAGGATGATACCTAGGCTACCGACGGGCTATCAAAAATTGGTTGGATAAATATACAAAAAAAAAAATATGGGTAGATGATAGTGCCAATTATCATTGTTGAAAGCCATCATTGGGTTATATATATATACTGATGTCAACAACATACTTGTCCATGACAAATAACCCTAACATGAACACAAATGAATTCTTCCAAACTTACATGACTAGGTGAAATGTAGTCATTTCAAAAGCCATTAAATGGCATGCAGTCAACCTTCCTAGAGAAAGGGTATTGAACTAAAGCAGTAAATCCATCCCCTAGAAGAAATACAGAATTAGAGAAAATAAACCAATATCATGATGATTTTGTTAAAATATCTATTGGTAGAAGTCTAGGCCAAACAAATTCTTAGCTGGTCTTTCTACATTATTAGGAGAAAAGGTAAGAAACCAAATTAGAGAAAACTTTAAGGGAATTATTCCTACGAAAAACTAACATATGGTGAACTAATTAGTTTTACACAAAAAGAAGGTTCAAGAAATTTGCCAAGATCTTAAATTGCACAAACAATTAAAGTATATATATATATATATATATATATATAGGCACACACACAAACACGCACACAAGGCTTTAGTGTCGTATGTATATGATTTAGGACACTTTGTGATTAAATTTTACATTCTCTATCAGATGTGAGTTCTGCAAAATATTGCATAAAATTGAATAAACAAGAGCAAAAAAAATTTTTAAGCTTCATACCTAAAGTTCATTGGGATGCTTGAGCTGATTGCTTCACACATTTATGAGGGCAAAAATAGTGGAAACTTTTTTGATAATAATCTCTTTGTTTTATATGCAGCAGTTACTTAAGTTTCTTAAAACATTAACTTCCTATGTGATGCTAGTTGAGCAGTGTGTTTGTTCTGTTGTTATGGAACCCTATTGGAGGACATCTCAAGTATGAAAATGAAAAAATCCTTTTGCAAGACTTTTATGCTAAAGTCCTACTTGAGGTTGCCAAAATATTTATTTGTTATCTTTTAGTTAGGTGATGGACTTTACCCCCAAGTATTTGATTTGCTTAAGTTATTTTACAGGTATTTAGCTCTTCTAGCAAAATATCCCGTGTTCACAAAAGCTGTGACATCTGCACTTTTGACTTTTATAGGAGATTTAATTTGCCAGGTAAAATTTCTACGTGCCACCTACAATGAATATGCAGTGTGTACAATTTTCCTCCTGGTTTTCCATCTCGTTTCCTAGTTTCACTTGATTTCATTGTCGTTTTTGACTAAATGCAACAAAATGATTGCTTTGCTGTTTTTTTATGCTAAGTGATGTATTTATGTGATAAATAAATTATTCACAAGCAATGTTAAGAGGAGATAATATGATGTATTACGGAGGTTGAATAAAATTAGGCAAAATTTCTTGCCTTTTAGGGAATGTGAGATGGTTTATGGTTGACATTTGATGGTTGCATTCATGTGCTTTTCGTTAGGCATAATGAATGAAAATTTAAACAATTTGATAAGAATTGAAGCTGGAAATGAAAGCAAAAGATGAAAGATATCTATGCTTTACACTTAGGGTTAGGGTTGTTTTATAGAATGAGAAACTACATCATAATAGCATCCAAAATTCTCATGAACTTTTTCTCTGTCAAGGGCCTGTTTGGTCTGTCTGAAGCTTTTAGCAAAAGTGTTGTTGGAGTAGAGCTGTTCGAGAAGTTCTATAAAGGAAAGCTGAAACAGCATTTCGTAAGCTTGATGCAATAGGATGTAGAAAGCTATTCAATAATGATTCTGTGAAAATGCTAAGTACTAAAATTACTAGAAAGAAAGTTTAAAGAAAGTACATTTATAATTAAAATGATGAAGCACATTTTATAGTTAGGAAGGTTGATAGGCCTTTTTTTGTTTGGAATATTATACTGTCTTTCTGAAAAATTAAAAAGAAAACATAAAACAAAAGAATAATGATTCAAATATGAATATAAAATAAAACTAATTAATCTAATTTTTGACAGCCAAAATAAATCAAGTAAAAAAAAATTGCTCATATACTTATCTTCCTAGTGATTGAATATCTCAAGCCACGTTATTTTGTTTGATAATTAGGAAAAATAAAGACTATAAAAGAACTGACTGGACGAAGATTTATTTGGTTTGATGCTTTGTAATATTAGGAAATTTTGAAGGGTAAAGCAGGAAGAAAAAAGTTTTATTACCTCTTTCTAAGAAGCTATAAATAGCGGCATCAAATTTCAAGGATCTAAAAGTAGTTTTGAGCTTCTGAGATAAGTTATTTTAATTGTGGCAAATGCCTTGCTTTAGCTTTTTAAGCAGAGAAGCCAATTTAAAAGCAGGCCAAAGACCCACCTAGTGAAAGAAGTTGCATGCTTATATAACAAGTTCTACTTATCTTCAAAATAAGAGTCCATAAAGGGATCTACACAAAAACAACTGCTGAAGTAAAAGTAAAGAGCATGATAATAAAAAAAAAAAGTAGACCATGGTAAAGTAAGAAATTTTAATGAGTAGATGAAGTCAAAATTTGTAATTTCTTGCATACTTTGAAATTCAACAGAATACCCTTAACATTTGAATGGAAAAAGAAAACAACATTCCAGATTTTATAAAGAAGCAGACAAACATGAGACTAATGTCTATACCAGCTCAAATAAGGTCCTAAATTAGTCTGCTGTCAAACATAGGGGATTATTCCAGATTTTCATGGAACATTATCCTGACTTTTCTTGACCTTTTGTTGGTAGCATTGTACTCTCCTTGTCGGGAAAAACTTAACCTCTAGTTTGGAAATGAAGTAGTAGTAATACTCCTTGAGCTAACCCTTTATTCTCAGCTTTGAAGCAATTGAGAGTGCTGGCTCGTCTCTATAGATGGCAGCAAGGATGACATTATATATTGTTGAATTACTGAATTCCTCTGGAATGATTAAGTCATTTGTTGGGACAACTAATGTTGGCAATATCAATTCTTCTTGATTTGCACTAGGAACAAAGGGGCTGGGCTCTCTATCTCCTTTCCTTATTTCAGCAACCCTTGAATAATCCTTTGTTGCTGCCACTTAAAAGAATTTGTCTCCTATTTTGCTTCATTTTCGACTTTAACGGCACCTCTATTGGCTTGTAACTAGCATATTCATTGCTGTTGAGCTGGGGGTGTATTCTGTGACCTTAAGCATTCTAGCTGGCTGGTTAAGGTCTGGCTTTGTCTTCTTAAATCTTTCATCCATTGATACTGCATATTTGGCCTTTACATTTTTATTTTATGCTTCAACTCCTTATTGCCAAGCAATCAGCGAGCCTTTATGCTAAGTTGCTCGGACTCGTTAAACATGACGTCCTGCATGTTCTCACGACACAATCTTGAACATGATTTGGGATCTGTGTTTGACATGGTAAAAAACCTACAAACATGTCAGCATGGCTTGACAATAACTTGTGGTTGAGGAGAGAGAAAGGCAAGTATCTTGGGAAGATTTTAGAGAGAAAAGTGAGAAATCTCTGAGATGGAACAAGAAAAGAGAAGATAAAACAGAAAGGAAGAAAGAAAGATGAGAGTGCCTGAGCAGTGTTGTTGTCTTAGTGGCAATCTCACAGGATGATTCACGGTAAGAGAGAAGTATACTGTGCTTTAAAGGTGGAGAGTATGGAAATAAGGGTGGCGGGCTATGCTGGAAGCAGCCTCCAAAGGTGTTTTGGAGGCATTCTAAGGTTGATTCCCAAGCCTCAATTTGGATGTCCAATGATGGGAAGCTGAGTTGGGAGCTTTCATGGAACATCAATTGGAAAGTGTTGTCGGCTTTTCTTGGGAATCAAATCTCAGTTTAAATCATTCTTTAATGTATCTTTCATTACTAATGTAAATGGAGTTGGCTAGTTTTTAGATATAAATGTCAGTTTAATTCATAAATTACTGTATTATTAATACAATATTAGGCATGACTTGATTTAACAGTAAATATTTTGGCTTCAGCTTGCAATTGATCATGTGCCGTCACTAGACGTGAAAAGGACATTTCTGTTTACACTATTGGGATTGGTGTTAGTGGGCCCTACATTGCATTTCTGGTAATGCTTCACAATTAATGCTTTATGTGTTTGTAATTTGTCTATATGATTATAGAGACTTTGTTCTCATGTCTACCTATTTTATTAGTTATCTCTAGTGCTTTATTGTTTTAGTAATTTAGTTTGTAGTTTCTTATTGTATTGTTTGTTTACTTTTACAATGCGATCCTTTTATGCATGCTTAACAAATCTTCCCATTTTCTATCAAAGTTACTGCTGAAGAGGTTTAATAAGATCGATGACTTGTATCATGAGGATTTCATTTTGGGGCATCATATGCACCATGATTATTGTAATTAAAAATGACTTGTTTCTGCTTGTCAGATTTCTTTCTTTTCAATACATGATACTTGGTTCTTCGCAGGTATTTATGTCTAAGTAACTTGGTTAAATTGCCTGGAGCATCAGGTGCTTTCCTGCGGCTTTTACTAGATCAGGTGAGCTGTCTCTCTTACTACATCTGCAAAACATTCAAATATTTCTCTAACTCTTGTGCAATATATTGCAGTTTCTCTTTTCTCCTATTTTTATTGGAGTTTTCTTATCTACATTGGTGACACTAGAAGGAAGGCCTTCGCAAGTTGTACCCAAACTTCAACAGGTGGTATTAATACATGGCCACATGTCTTACCTTAAATATTTATGCATTCCTTGAAGTTGGTTTTTGATGGCTTTCCCCAGTTTTGCTCTCTCACTTTCTCTCTCTAACAGAAAAGTTTCACCTTGTAGGAGTGGTTTTCTGCTGTTCTTGCGAATTGGCAGTTGTGGATACCTTTCCAATTTCTCAACTTTCGATTTGTCCCACAGCAATTTCAGGTGGAGCTATATTCATTTTATTAAACTTTCATCCTATTATAATTTATCATTTTTAACGCTGACTGGATGATTTGGAATTTGCGAAGTGAGGAAGAAAAGGCTTCCTACCAAGCTTACCTGTTGGTGGGCCATTGAATCAGAACTGTCTAACGTAAACTTGACTGGGTTATTGAATTGGTAACGTAATGTGCATGACCACTTTAACAAAGATTGTGTGGCTTGACATGTCTAACTCAAAATTAACATGATTAATCTGTTAAAATGTTTATTAACATAAAATCAACCTACTACTAAGTTGCTTTATATTGTATATATTTTGGCAGAATTTAATTCTTCTTAATGAGAGTAAAGTTTTCAAATAGTTTGTTAATTTCAAATAATTCTTAGATATAAATTGAGTTAAACTGGTATTTTTCTTGATTGGTTAAAGGAGGTGAGGAATGAATCATGCTAAAAACAATGTCAGGCACTATGAATATGATTGTTAATTAGGGTCATTCCTTGTTGAGAGGGTTAACTTGGAATGACTCAATTGTAAATCATGTTAAATGGGCTGATGGAATTTGAGATGAAGTAATTAGAAAAAACATTAAGGTGCCAATCATTATATCTAGCCATTGGATACGAGTCATGTTAGTGGTTTTGATGCAGAAGCTTTGAAGAAGCTTGCTTGGTTAATTACTATGAATGTGTTCTTTCTTATTCTCTTACTTTACTTTGGTTTGATGTTCTTTCTATTCTTACTTTGTCCCAAAACAATTATATTCTTGTCAATCTTGATGTCCCACAAAGGTAAATTTCAAACCCAAATGTCAAGCCCATTGATTGAAAGATGCCTGTTTATTATCTTCCACTGAGCTTTAGCGCAGGGCAATGGTCTGAGATTATTAAGATTAAAATGATCATTTACATGACGATAGATAGAGTTTGTTTTTAATTATAGTTATCTATATTTAGAAAATCTATTAGCAAGCTAGAACCCTCGATGCATTTGGTTCTTTTGGATGTGTATACTTATAATACGCTGAAAGAAGTTTCCATGCCTGTGTATGGTCATTTGGGGCTTAAGCTATTTGCTAGCTTTGCTTTTTAGTAAGAATTAAACACTGGACGTATGTCTAATCCCTAACTATCATCTCTCTTTCGGCTTCTTGATTTGTTTTTCTCTTATCCTATTGCTAAAATCCATCATTGTTCCATTTTCAGGTCCTTGCTGCAAATTTCATTGCTTTGGTTTGGAATGTGATTCTCTCATTCAAAGCTCACAAAGAGATACTGACAAAATAGGTATCGCTAAATGTGATGATAGAATCACGAGTTAATTTCATTTGTGGCTGCTGAACAAAGTAGTGAATCTCAGTTGTATTAGCAAACTCTAAGATAAACTAATTTGGTCACTTTCTTTGTGATGTTGACCAAATTTCATTATCCCACACCAGATGCTAGTCAACCCTATGTGGGGTTAAGCGAAGTTGTTCATGAAATTTTCAGGTGGATCATGAAAGTATAAATTCATTTTTAATGCATAAGCATGCATATCTGTCGCCGGATTTTGAACCAGCATCGCCGAAACCTCAACGGTGGGTTCCATTTTCGATAAACTTGTGGCATTTGCAATTCTTATCAAGTGATGATCCCACTTGAGCTGTTTGTTTTTTTTTTTTTTTTTGTAAATTTTAACGATTTAATCATTCCAGACATCGTTCATTATCATAGCTCCAGGCAAACAGTTAGGATTTTCGATTGCAATCGCCAAAGGCAATGAATGTCCACTGGGGAATGTTATTGCAGCCGCAAATACATACTACACCTGACTTTAATAACACAAGTCAGATCTCACTTTTCACAAATTTTTGATTGTCTCGTAAATTTTCCAAGTGCTTTCATTGTTAAGCATAGTTGTCTTTATCTTACAAAAATAGTGTACCATATAATATAATATAATATTATTACAAAGTTATATTTATAGATAAATTCATTATATTTAATTCATTATTGAAAGTGTATCGACCGACGACGCAGCACATGTGCATCCATCAGCACACTGTTCTTTCTTTGGTAATAGCTCAAAAAGTCAAACTTTTCTTTGTGTGGCTTTAGGCTTGTAGCAGCTTTCTAGAACTTCATATTTGAGGAAAATAAAATAAAATATAATTAATTGACTAAAGACAAAAGATTTTCTCTTAGCCATTTTTTTTCTCTTATTCAGTGTCTCTTTTAATAACCGAAACCTAGAGTCTGAAACTCTTTGAAAGTGAGTATCTTAACTTTTAATTCTAAACGTAATATAAATTGAAAATATCAAATATTTGAAAATTATTATGGAATATACATCTTATTTCAGAAAATATTTATACATATTAAGAATTTAAATTAAAATGCAATCATCTTGTCAATTTATGCTATGTATTTCTTAATTTTATTAATAATTATAAAGTTTTTAAATTTCTTTTATTTTATGGGTATACATAATATTTATAATTAAATTTTAAAAAAATTTTCAACATTATTCCACTTCGATATTATTTAAGTGTCAAACAATTTTCTCAAATGTTATTCCACTTCGATAATCTCTTAAACTCAACTGTTTAAGTGTCAAACAATTTTCAACATTATTCCACTTCGATATTAAAACTTTGCCGTGCTTTTAAATAGAATTTAAATCATATCTCAAAACAATGCTATAATCACTTTTTAAATTATTTCTTATATTATATTCTCGAATAGTTACGACACATAATAATATAATTACAGCAAATAAATTTTGTTAAATGTTAAGAGATTATCTCATACCAAACATCATCTTATTAGTGTTATTAACATGTCATAAAACTTTAATTTTTGCCTCTAAATGCTCAACGCAACAATTAAAATTTGAAAAAGAAAAAAAATTTAAATGCGTGCTTAATGTGTACTTAATGTGAAAGGTTGGTAGGATCAATTGTAATTCAAGGTGTAAAATCTACAAATGGAATTAAAAACTTGTTACATATATTAAGTTATATTTAAATGTATTAATAAATTAATATCTTAAGCTAAGTAAACATATGACAACATTTTAATTTCATTTAAGAATTTAATAACTCCAGAGTCCATTGATTAGGATATTATTGTAACAAGTAATCCGAAAAAAGTAATTTTGGTTCCAGTAGAGAGAGAGCGCATGCGTTCGTTGAAGGAAGACAAAGCCCTCAGGTCAACCATGGCCCCCATACCATCACCTAACACGTTAGGCTGCTTCTGTTTATTGTATTTTATTAAAAGCCATTGACTTAAGTAAACGTATACCCCACTTCCTCAATTATTCTAATACCCTTTAACAAATTTCTAAAAATAATAATAATAATAATTCTTTGATATGGTCTTGCCAAGTTCGTGTTGGTAAACTAAAAAACCAGAGGAAGAGCCTGAAAGAAAATTGATATGTCACACCTTAAGCTTTCATAGTCATTGAATCCAATCAACCAAGAAATAGCTGTTTGAATTTTTCTGAATAAGTAATGTGTTTTTTTATGAGCAATAATTAATGTCTTGACTGTATTATTTAATTTATTTATTTTTCATTAAAACCAAGCTTAATTAATTTGATTATGATAAAAAGATAATATTACAATCTATAATATAATCTAATAAAGTGGGAGGTTTCAATTTATATGTCAATTTAATTAATAGTATAGGTTTGTGTAAATAACCTTAAATCTTATGATAGATGAGACTAGATATTCATTATATAAAGATAAAACTGTCTCTTTTCTTGTCTGTACAAAATATTAAGAATCTCACCCACCAGAGAGTTGTTGATTAAGGTGGAGGAAGATCTCAAAGCATGTTTTGTTGGAGGGAATGGAATAGCCATTCCCCTTATTACTAATCCTTCTTTAAAGCTAAAGACTAGCCATTCAAGTAGGACGGGAGTAGCCATAACAGTCCCCCGCCCTTTGGTAATGGCTATTCTTAGACACAAGGAGCAAGTTAAAACTGTTAATGGGAAAAAATGCCCTTAATCAATTTTAAAAGGCATAATATCTAAAAAAACCCCTAAACTATTTAAAAAAATTTAAATAAATTCTTATATTTTTATTGTGTTTAATCAAGCTTTTTTACTTTTATTTTGAACCAAATAAATTCTTATAACTAATGATTGATTTAATTAAAATATCATTTGTCATTTTATGTTACGTGCTAATAACGTGGCATGCTAACATATCATAATTAATGATAATGTGTCAAGCTAACAAATCAAGATTGATGATGATATAATATACTAATTTTGTATGATAATATGATCATTTGATATTTTTCACCCTCCACATTTAATGTCATGTCAATACCATGTGAATATAAAATGATAAATGATATTTTGACTAACTAATAGCAATTAGTCAATTATTTGTCATAAAGGTTTATTTGATCCAAAAAATATAAGGGTTTGATTGAATGTAATAAAAGAATAAGAGTTTATTTGATTTTTTTTTGAATGGTTTAGGGCTTTTTTGAGCATTATACCATTTTAAAAATTATCATACTATATAAAAATAATTTATTCATGTTTTACAATTTCATTCTCTCTACACATCTCCCTTTCTCTTTCTCTTACTAAATTTTCTTTACCATGGAGGATAGTAGAGGGTGGCAACAACGACAGTTGTAGGCACTGGTGGCAGGTGGTATTGGTACCTTCGTAGTTGGATTTGGTTCTACGCAACACTGATTTGGCATTTCTCGACCAAATCGTTTGCAAAAAAGCTAGACTTGGCGTCCTTAATTGCATCTGGCCACAAGAGCACCGGATCCAATGCTCCTTCACTAGATTCCTACAACCGGATTTGGCTAGCTTGATTCCAACACATAGCACATATGTGGTCAATTGACGAGAAGAAAAAAAATAAAAAAGAAAAAAAAATTAAAATGAATTTAAAATAAAAAAGTTTAAGTTTTAATTATAAATTTATAAAAAAACTTAATTATTTTAAAATTAAAAAGTTAAACTAAATTCTCATGTAAATTATAAAAAATTAATATTTGAAATTTAAAAATTAAAATTAAAATTTTTAATATTTTACAATTAAAGAATAACATAAAAATAATGATATTAATATTTAATTATAAATTATTAATATTTAATTATAAATTATTAATATTTAAATAAAATATAAATTATTAATAGTCTAAAAATGAAAAAAATAATCATATTAAAATTTTAAATAACAATTTATTACTATTTTAAATAAATTATTAAAATAATAAATATTTTAAATTATAAATTCAATATTATAAAAAAAGATATTTTTGTCTTTTTATCATCTATTCTTTTGTTATTCTAAAGTTATTTTTACTAACCACATATTGGAATAAGTCACAATAACAATTTTTATCCTATTCTATTTTGTGAACCAAATTATATAATAGCTATTTTCACCCTTTTTTTTTCAAGATAATAGTCATTCTATTTCCTTTTATTCTATTATGTGAACCAAACATATCATTAGTGTGTTGAATCCTAATAGTTAATTTAGCTAGTATCATTTTCGCTATCAAATCATGGACAAAAAATTAGGTACAGTTTTTGTGTTCTAAAATCTTATTGTGGTGAATGTTAGATTCAACATAAATTAATTACATATAAAGTTTAACAATTGGTACAAGTGTTACCACGGTTAGGATTTAGAACCTTAAAAAATTATATATTGATTACATAAATCATGATTACATGTTAAGTCTTGTGTAGTTTCTTGAATTTGTGTAATTACACCATTAAAATTCATAATTCTCTTACATATAGTGCAATTAAATTCTGCATGTTTGATTGATGATTAATTATCGATAATATGATGAATTTGTTAAATTAAATTAGTTTAATTGATTGAAATCGTGAATGAGGAATTTGGTTTTTCCAAGGGTCACCAGTTTTAACAATTTTAAGCCAAGAACAACTTAATTTTATGTAGTTTTTGTAAAATTACCTTTAGGTTACTATTTCTTGATGAATTAAGATTGTTGTTAAGGTCATAAAGCTTAATTAAACCCATCGATTTCTTCAAATCAAGTGTTGCCAATGTTTGGACTTATACCCACAGGTGCAGGTCTTTGAGTTGGGCTTGAATTTGTCTAAAATTTCCCAAATTGATGCGTTTTAATTTGAATAAACATAAAGGAATATAGTAAAATATGTTTGGCATCTATTTTATGGTAATAAAAGCCAAAATAAAAGGAATTTGAAGCATAAAATCAAGCTTTAATGAGAAGTTCAAATTAAGTTTTTTCATATGTATGAAACTCAAAGTAATTCATAGATTAATCTCGATTTACTTTGTTTTAATGGAGTTTGAAGTATGGTTTCATAAAACAATGATTTAATTGAGTTTTGAATAGTTTTAATTGGTAAAATTGCTTAAACCACCATAATTTAGACAAGTAACAGTATGAGAATCAAACGGGTTGAGTTTGTTCTAGTTAGGTTTGATTGGCCCAATTAGAGGTTGAAGAAGAGTAACATACATAGCCAAACAAGGTCTATGTGCAAAGGAGGCACATAGGGCACAAGTGCCTCCTTAGGATTGATTTTTGGCTATTTTTGGACAATTGTGCTTCATTTCCCCAATGCTACCTCTTTATGCAATTTTTCAAATCTTTTGTGCATGTTTAATATTATTCATTTAGGATTCAAAGGGAAATGAGGCGAATTACCTTTACAGCAATATATAGCATTTTGATGTAAATGTCATAACAAGGGAACCCTTCTCAAATTCTGATGCCAACCTATTAGAGGTCGAAGTGGTATGAAATGTTAGTAACAATGTAAGAATGGAATTAATGGGCTAAAGGGAAGACATAATTAAAATAATGAGGGAACCAGAGGAAGAGGAGGAAGAGAAAGAAGACAGTCATGCAAGATGAATGGGTATGAGCTCTACCTTTAAGTGGAATTTTTTTAATGGTTGTTGTTATATGGAATGTCAGAGGTTTGTGTAGAGGAAAAAAAATGAAAGTCATTTAGACGTGTAATTAAAAAAATTGAACTAAATGATGTGTTTTTGCAAAAGACTAAATTAAATAGGAAGTTTTGTCATGTGTTTGAATCACTTGGGTTCAAAGAGAAGATTAGTGGGTTTTGTGTTGAATCTGAAGAATGTGTTGAGGGTCCACTAACTATGTGGTGACGTGATTTCTTTATTATGGAAGACCAGCTCTTACATCAAAATTTTATTCTAGTTATTGGTAAGGTACATGGCTTATTTAGAAGCAGTGGCACCTAATGATGAGGTAAAAAAGAGTGAGTTTTGGTTGATTGTTCTACAAGAAATTCAGATTTGGGATATTTGGTGATGCAAGGGGTGACTTTAATACCGTTAAGAATGAGGAAGAAAAAATTGGAAGGTGTGAAGTCACAAGATTGCTAAGGCCTTTGTAGACTTTATAAATGATGTTGCTTTGGTTGACTTATCTATGTCTGGTAGAAAATTTACATGGTGTAGTAAAAGGTGTGAAGCTACTTTTTGTAGGTTAGATAGATTTCTTGTAGATGCTAATTGGTTAAATTGTTACATTGATATTGTGCAAAAATACCTAGCATGTCTAATATCTGATCATAACCCAATGATCTTGGGAGGAAAGGACACTAATTAAGGACCTAAACCTTTTAAGGTCTTTATTGGTTAGATGAGAACAGTTTAAACAATTGACTAAAGATAAATGAGGGGAGGTGAAAGTAGGCAACACTTGTAGTCTTCTTTTCTGATAGGGACTAAAAATTTAATACCTTTAATTGAAGATTGGTAGTTGAGGTGAATTGCATAATTTAGATGTGTAGTGAGACTCGTCACAAAATAATGATCTTGGAAGGTGAATTACATAATTTAGGTGTCAAATGGTATAAAGCAAAGGGGGATTTTGGAAAAAGTGAAATGTAGAAAATAGTAAAATTATGGTTAATGTAATGACTAGAGGAAAGACAATGGAAACAAAAGTCAAGGGTTAAATGGGTTAATGAAGACAACAAGAATACAAAGTACTTCCATGCCATTGCTTTAGCTAGAAGGCAATCAAACAGAATTGTTAGTCTTAAGGTGATCGGTTAGTTGATTAAGGAACCATCTAAAATCAAAAAAGCAGTTAATAAACACTTTATGCAGTTGTATGATAACAAGAAAACTATGAAATTTATTGACAAGAAATGTGGAATACGAAGATTGAAAAAGGAGTTAGTTGAGGCTTTGGAAGAACCTTTCATGGAGACAAAGGGATGGGGAATTTTGCATGATTTTGATGGTAAGAAGGTGACGTGTTTGTACGAATAGAACTTTATTTTTTTTTAAATTGCAATGGGGAATTGTTAAGTATGAGGTGATGGGTTTTTTTTGTTGAATTTTACAATAGCGGAAGCCTTTGTCATGGGATTAATGAAACTTTCATCATCTTAATTTTGAAGGTAAAAAATCCTACTACAATAGGTGAATACTGTCCGATTAGCTTGGTGGGTAGCATTTATAAGATACTTGCTAAGGTGTTGGCAAATAATTGGGCAGAATCAATTTGCTTTTGTTAAGGGTAGACAAATCCTAGACTGTCATGACCTAAACCTAGGGGCCATGACTAGTGTACAAACCCAGCAAGTAAGCCCACTAAACCCAAGCAAGCCTTAGAGTTCAAATCATATTACACATATGCGAAGGGATTTATAATCAAATATTTATGACAAATTCAAACATAAATACATTATCCTTGGCATACAATCCATATAAATATTCAAAAGGCCATACATTGTCCATCAAAGCAGGTTTGTACATAACAATAGGTTTAAATGGCATGTTATGCCTATATATATCAAAGCCAACCATATGTGGAAGATGGTGATGAACTTAACAAAGTGACTGAAACGGAGGACTTATTGGATACCAAAATCGGTTTGTCTACAAACGACCTTTGCCACTCTTCTTCATGGTTTATTTATCTGCACATGGTACACAAATGGGTGAGTACTATAGTATTTAGTGAGTGGTGTAGATAACAGAGTCATACATATATTAAACTCACTGATAAAATATATGCACTATCCTTGTATCTAGATGTTCTAGCAAACATCTCTAAATGTAAGGCATATCATTATCCCTATAATCTCCCATGTAAGGGCATATTAACATCTTCAATCTCTCCAACGATCATCACATATATCAATAGGTTTACCCTCGAAGCCAATCAAGTCATTCGAATCATTCTCCGTGGCACACTTTAGTCGCCGGAGTATCACATCATAATCATATCACAATTATCTATACCTTCCACGGCTATCTCACATCTTATGCAAATCAAATCAACAAGTGGTCCTCCTTTAGACATAATCAGATCACCCTTAGTGGCGAACTGATGGAGAATCAAATCATGCTTAGGGCAAAGTTGTTGGCGGAGAAACAAATCACGTGCTTGCCGAAGCAACGGGTAGAGAACAAACCATCGATCGGAGTAAACTCTTGATGTTGTCATCACTTGGAGTAATCTCAACAGATGCCATCACAATCATCATCAGGAGTAATCTCCCAACAGATGGCATCATACACTATAGGCGAGAATCATAGGCAGGATATCAACCACTGCTCCTATTTACCATAGTCCCTGAGGCAAGAACATAGTCATGGGGTATCGAACACCATTCATCCATAAATTAGATCAACATCTGGAATTCATCCCTTGTATGTAAACACAAATCCACAATTAAAGCCATCATGCCTTTATCATTCACATTTTCTATATCAAACCTCAATTCACATTTATTAAGCTTCAATCATCTTAAGCTCGGTTATATTCTAGGTGCAGTTAAGTCTTCAAGGCCTTATTCAAGCAAATCGTCTTGACATATCAATCACTTAGGGTAATCCACTCCTAAGGGTTCAACATAGCCTACAGGTCTCCTAGTCGAGACATACACAACATAGGCCACCCATGTGGCTCACATCATAATACATAATGATACATATATACATATACACATAGATTGTTCTCTAGCCTAGGTTCATTCATCTAGGCCTATGTACAAAATCTAGTACTAGTGTAGCACATCTTCCATGAGTCATGCATTACATGCATTTTTTTTAAAAAGTAAACTGACTCACAGTGACAATAGGAGGCATTCCCTACCAAGCTTTGATCTTTAGCCTCCAATTGCTATCTAGCTTACCAATGAGTTGATTTAACTTCATTTCTCCCTTTAAACACATCAGAATATCAAAAGATTAATTATTCATGGTTTTTGAAAAATGCTAGCTTTTCACACAATTAACTAAATCTTAGCCATCTAACTATTCAAGCTCAAATCCTTCATTAATGAGCTAAGCCCAAACCTTAGAAGTTGGATTGCACTAGTGTTAGCTCCAAACTCTTCAATCTAAGCCAAATAGGGAAAAATACCAAATCTGAAGAAAAGTCAGATTTGAAGTTATTAACCGATCAAATTGAAAAATAATAGATAAAAATGTTAAATCTTACCTCCAAAATGGTTTCCTAAGTTCCAAATAACTTTAAATCACTTCAAAAATCCATTTGGGGCCTTAGGGTTTTGAGTTTCTAAAGAGAAAAAGGTAAAAAAAAAGCTGGGAGAAAGAGTTGGGGTGAAATGGCTCGACGCTCCTTTTAATTTTTTACCTTTCCTCTATGATATATTGATGCATTTGGGTAATGTATCGATACGTTTGCCTTAATTTCGAATAAATGTATTGAGACATTTTAGACAGAATGCTTTGGGTGCTTTTTGCTTCAAATGTATTGATACATTTGGTCAATGTATCAATACATATTCATTTGTGACCAAATCTATCGATACATTCTTGCATGTATCATTTAAAAATCCTCTTAAAGCCTTTATTGTTTATCCTGCCAAGAATGTATCGATACGTTAAGGTATGTATAGATATTTTCATCCCTGTAGGTAGTTCCAAGCTTCCAAAACTTCCAAAAATTCAAGTTTAACACCCCAAAATCATTCCTAATATCATACCTCAAATTGTTCATTTAACTTAATCCTATGCACATATAAGTTCACAAACATAATATCAAACTAAGATCAAAACCAAACATATGGAACCTACCACATATTTCATCAAAATCTCACCTAAGTGTTAATATTTACATTCTCAAACACTTGGCATGCATATCATATCATTAATGTCCTTAAGACTCCACATATTTTAGAAATCATTCTTAGTTTACATTGAAAATTAAGGGTGTTACATGGACCGCTTTTTTATTGCGAATGAAATGATTGATATGCTACGTAAGAATGGGAAAGGTAGGGTGTTGTTGAAGATAGATTTTAAAAAAGTGTATGATGGTGTATGTTGGGATTTTTCATATTTCAAGATGAATAAAATCAGATTTGAGAGAACATGGTGTATATCGATTGTGGAATATATCTTGTCAGAATTGGTATCAATTCTCTTCAATGGATCACCTACAAA
This sequence comes from Theobroma umbraticum, assembly GCF_002168275.2. Lineage (NCBI taxonomy): Eukaryota > Viridiplantae > Streptophyta > Magnoliopsida > Malvales > Malvaceae > Theobroma > Theobroma umbraticum. The sequence goes on along the minus strand of NW_018397271.1, from coordinate 1,320,129 downwards.
ACTTTTTAAAATGCAAGGGTGCCCATTATCACCTTTCTTGTTTAATATTGTGGTTGAAGCTTTTAGTTGTCTCATGGCTAAGGAAAGAGAGGAGAATATATGTAGCGGTATTCCCATTGGCGAAAAGTGGTATGAGTTTCTTACATTTACAATATGCTAATGATACTTTACTTTTCGATGAACCAGCTTTAAACTACTTGCTTAACTTGAAAAGAGTGTTTAGATGTTTTAAAATTCTATCTAGATTGAAGATAATTTTCAGAAAAGTAACCATTTTGGAGTGGGTGTCAATGCTGATTTATTTTAAAAATGGGTAGCAAAGATTTGGTACAAGACAGCCACTTTCCTAACCTCATATTTGGATATTCCATTAGCGGCTGATCAAGCCTTAATGAAAATTTGAAAACTGGTGGTGGATTGTTTTGAGGTGAAATTTGATGGATGGAAATCCAAAATATTGTCTATGGAAGGTCGAGTTACTCTAATAAAAATCTATGCTAAGTTGTTTACCTATTTTCTTCATGTCCTTATTCAAATTACCTTAAGGGATTAAAAATGAATTGGATAAAATCCAAAAGAGGCTTTTATGGTGTTAGATATAGAAAGCTTAAGTAACCAAGAGGGGCGTGAATTGGTTTCATAAATAAAAACTTGATCTTTTCAAGACAAAGTTTTAAATGAAAGCTTAAAAATCAAAGCATGAAAAATTATGAAGATTAAGTATGAAGCTAGTAAAGAATATGAAAAAAGGAAAGAGTAATCAGCCATGATTCTATAGAGGTTCGACAATCAAAGCTTGTGTCTTCTTCCTTGATAGTACAAGGAGTTTGTATCCACTAATCACTACCTTATAAATCAAGTTTGGGCACAACCTTTGACACACTACCTTTTCTCATGGAGTTACAACCTTTCATTTTCTTTTACAATGGAGGCATAACCTTACACTACCTTTGCAATAAGGGTATAACTTTTGTAATGGAGGTATAACCTTTCATTAACTTTTTGCAATAACGGTATAACTTTTGCAATAGAGATATAACTTTGCACTACCTTTTGCAATGGAGGTATAACCTTTAAATAGTGGATTTTTACAAGTTTACACAGCTTAAGATCTTAAAAGGCTGATGAGCTCAATTAAGCATAAAAGGATAAGAATATTTTAGAAAAATAAAAATTGAGAGATGAAGGCTCTTTAAAAATCTCAGGTTTCTTTTACTCTTGAAATGATTTTCTTGCTATTTTCTTTCATTGAATGATGTCCTTCACAAAGGTATTTATAGTGCCTTTTGATTTTTGCCCATTAGGGTAGCGGTTTTATTTTATTACTGAATGTTAGGACCACTTGAATCTCGATAGTTGGACTTCAAGAATCAATCTATAGATATGTGAGATATCAATTCTTTTATATCCTAAGCCTTTCTATTTTCTAAGAATCAATCTTTCCATGCTTGAGATATAGATTCTTTTTGTCTCATTTTAGGTCTAGAGCTTTTTGTTTTTCAAGAACTAATCTTTGCATGCTTGAGATATTGATTCTTTTCGTCACACCCTAATGTCGACAGCTTTTTGATTTTTTGAGAATCAACCTTTGCCTCTCCAATATCGATTCTTTTTTCTTATTGGGCACCAAAATCAAAATTCAAATTTGCTTTTTCTCGCTCCGTTCTTGTCCTTTTGTCCCATCTTTTTTTCTTCTCCAAGTTTTTGATTTTTCTTTTTACAACTCTAGGAATCGGGTACTAAAGTTGATTCTTGTTCTTCAATGACTTTTTAAGTTGTTTCTGCTTTCTTAGAAATCAACCTTTACTTATTCTAATATTGATTCTTATTCTTCTAGTAGCTTCTATATCTTTAGGAATCGATATTTTTTTTCAAAGAAGTTGATTTTTTCTATTCTAGAAAAGAAATATTGCTTTCTGTTTTATAGAGAATTGATTCTTTATTATCAGAAGTTGATTCTAATAGCTAGAACCTGAGATTTAAAGTGTTCAAATGGTTTTTCCTGTCATAAACAAATTCAAAACTCTTTGAGGATTGTTCTTGAAGCTTAAAATCATTTTTACTTAGTTTCAAAGCATATTTAGATCCTTGAATTTTTTCATTTCAAAACTAAGCTCAATTTTAAAGTTAACAATCTTTCCTTATTTGATATGACATTAAGAGCTAAATTTGCTCATGAAGAACTCCTCTCGAATTTATGCTTACCTTTAAAGGATTTGAGAAAATTCAGTATAAATCCAACTATGGGAATTAAGAAAACTAGCAAATTGACTCAAAATATTCTTCCCTTTTTTTGTTATATCAAAAAAAAGTTCAAAAATAGAGTATGAAGACAAATTTAAAGCTTAAGGAAAATACAAGGAGATTAGTCGCACAAGTGATAAGACATAAGAGAAATTTCATTGAACATTAAGCATATACAATGAGACATAGCAGCCTACAAAATAAATCAAAATATTTTATGAGTATGTATGAATGCCAATGCTATGCTTATGGTGATAAAGGTGGTGTAGAGGCTTACTTTTAAAGTTTTTCATTTAAGATCTTTTAGTTTTTGGAGAGTTGTAGTTGATTTTCTGAAAGAGTCACCATTTCTTTTTGAAGCTTAAGTATTGCTTCATTTATTTTGTTAGGAATGTAGCTGTAGTGATCAAACATATTTTGAAACGTGAGAGCATATTCAACTACCACTTCCTCAATCTTTTTGTCAATTGCAATAATCTTTTCTTGAGATGACTTCTTTTGATTGTCCATCTAAGCACATAAGTCTTGATATCCATTTTCTCCATAATACACCATGCTCGGTAGTGCTCACGGTCCTTATTCAACTGGTGGAGGTGGAACATATACTACTAAAGGAACATTTAATGGTGATGGAGGCACATTGAATGCAGAAGGAGGTTAAGTTGCAAGCTCTGAAGGTTGAGCATCAGACATTGGCTCTAGTGTTACTTCTTCTTGCACTTGAGCTCCTTGTTGGACACCCTTCTTTGTCCATTCATTGCTGACAACAAAATACTCAATTTATATTCTGCTAAGGGATGATTGGTCCAGATATTTAACCTTGTCTTACATCACAACATTGTTGAGTGATGTCTCAATTTTCCATATTTCCAGCATCTCAAAAATGGCCATTCCATAAACTAAGTTGTTTCTTGGTCCTTTGGCTAGTGTCTCCATGTCTCTATATATAAACTGAGCTAGATCAATTAGAGTGCCCTTCTTGATGTGGTGCATAAACCACATATCCTCAACTGTCATCGATGAGTGATTATACCCACATGCCTTAAGTGTGTGTGTCACTATCAAGTCCAAGATTCTGCCATTCACATTGAGCCTAGCAGAGCTATTTGGGAATTTAAGAGTTGTAACAGGATAAACCATGAACTTAGCATGCAATTCTTCTTTAAAAATTGTATTTTCCTCAACCATGTGAGTGATTGCATTCTCGTTTGTGGGCTTCAACCTCAGTACTTTTTACAACAATGTAGGTGTGATGATCAACTCCTTTCCAGCAACAAAGGTGAGGAAGGACTTATTGTGATTTATTATGCTTTAATCATCATCCCCTTTATAAACTTTGGTTGTGTTAGAGTAAAAAACTCTCACCAATTTCTCATAAATAGGTTTCCTCATACTTAAATAGTCATACTATCCTAACTTTCTCAGATTCTCAATGTATGGGAATGTGAGATCATTCTTAAACTAGTCTAAATTGATAACCTTATCGTGAACTACGGTTCTTTTAACATAAACATCATCATATTCCTGATCATTGGCCTTGGTTGGGAAGTTGATGTTGAATGGATTGGGTGTTTAAGTTTTCTAGGCCTTTGAAGAAATTGTTAGTGCCCTTCCCTTTTCCTTTCTCATTATTTGAGAGCCATGGACTAAGGTTTAAGCATCAAGAATTGACTCTGAAGTCTATTTGGAGTTGGAAAATCAAGAGTTTAAGGTTTGAGAATCAATGCTTTATACTTTGAATTGACTTTTTCTATCTCAAGAAAATGGGTTTTTACATTTTGCAAAATGACAGTGAAAATTCATATTTATCTCCTTGAAAATAAAAGACTTTGGTAAAAAGATTCAACCCTTTTAATGCTCAAAGGTTGCTTTTTAAAGAATCAAAGTGTTTGGAGAAAGGATTTAGAAGAATCGTAATTTTGGAGGTCGAGGGTAGTATTTTTGTGAAGAAGAATCACCTTTTAAAGTATGAAGCTCAAGCATTTTGCTTTTAAATTTTTTAAAATCGACTTTTGATGTTTCTGAAAGTGATTCCTGTGTCCTAACCCCTTTTAAAGGTCCTACAATTCTTTAAGAATTGACTTCAAGAGTATAGGACATTGATCTTTTGACTTGCAAAACTTTGAAAAATATTCTGGAATCCTTAGAATCATTTTGTGATAGAGGAAAGATCGATTCCTAGACTTTGAAAACTTCTAAGGGTTTCCTGTATCTTTGAAGCATCGATTCTTGTATGATGAAAGATCGATTTTAGGTATTTGAAAAACAATAAAAAGCATTCTCTTTCTTTAAAGATCGATTCTTGTGTGAGCAGAGATCGATTCTAAAGCATCAAGTTTATGACTTGAACCTTTCAAAAATTTGAAAATTGATTCTTTGATTGCAAACATCGATTCTTGAATGCTAAGGGAGTTAAAATTGACTAATGTATTGTATGAGAATTGATTCTATGGAATTAAGAGATCCATTATTGCATTCAAATAGCTTTGAAAATTTGAAGTTTTTGTTTCAAAACAAGTGTATAGTGCACTTAGAGAGAGAGTATAAGTTTAACACTTATCTCTTTTTGGTTTAGGGGATGTTTATGCATGAAATGATATGCAAATGCAACAATTAAGCATACAAGTTCATTTCAACAATCAATATGTGACAACATCAGGCAACAAGATATATCTAAGTGATAACTTAATTATATAAAGTTATCTGGTTATATTTTTGGGCATAAAAAGAGTTGAGTCCTTATGTTTTTAAGTTGCATTTAGGTAGTTTCCATGCTTTTCATTAATAAGTTTCATGCATGGTTAATTATTTTAATTCAAGTGATTTTAATTTAATTTCATGTTAAAAATTCCAATTGGAGCCATCATTGACTTGGTCCTATTATTATTGAAGGTTTTATGTGCAAGAAAGCTCAATGGATGATGAACCAAGCAAAATGGATTGAGGTGTCTCTTGAACATGCTACAATGTTTTAAGCACAACTCAAGCTACAAAAGTTTGATCACTATGATTGTTGGACCATTGGAAATCTGAGAAGAAAGGCTATAACTTTTACATGTATCATTTTACCCAATTTGGATTGAATCATGGTCAAAATTGCATTGGAATCTAAAAGACTTTTGTAGACTGCATAGTAGAAAATAAAGCACCTAGCACCATGGCCCCAAAGCTTTTAGCGCTGTGGCGATGGCCACCCCTTAACCACCACATGAGCAGGATAAAGAGCTTGGTGCTGTGATGTTAGCCACCCAACACCTCAATGCCAGCACAGGAATTAAAATTTGCACATGCTCTAATTGTTCTGCTAAGTCATTTAATGTGTGATATAAATAAGCCATTTTAGGTGGGCCTCAGAAGGTTGGAAGGTAGAGAAAATTTTCTAAACGAGGAAGCATTCTATAAAAAGAGAAAAGGGAGAAATCTAAGGAGATTTAGTTCCAAAAGTTGCAACAAATCATTTTTCTTACTAGTGTTTCCTTTCTTTCTCTATCTTTTGCTGTAAAAATCATTTATTTTCTTGTAGTGTTGCACTTTGCTGTAACTATGATGAACTAAATAGCTTTTATCTAGGCTTTTGGTGGATTTCTACTTATAACTTGGATTATTTGTTGCTTTTTACTTATTTTGAATGAGCAAGTTAATGTTTATTCAAATATGAATTTAACGACCATTGAATGGTTGTGGTATCCAAATGAGACTTGAAAAAGTTAGTTTAGATTGGACTTGGGTTTAGATAATACGTGTTCATATCACTTAGAAATTTATTGCCTTGATTAACAATTAGGGTAGACATACTCCTAGATGCCATATATAGTCTAAGCAGAAATTGTACTTAGAAAACCTAGTTTAATTAAATCCTATAGATATATAAAGACTCAATTAATCTAGGCAATTGTGCTAATACCTTGACATAAGTTTGTACATGCATTAGGATTCTAGACTAGCATTAACCTTCATTGAATTAAGAAATTAAAGAAATAACAATCCAAATGAAATGTTGAATGAAACCATAATCCTAGACTTTTAAAATATTGCTTCCAAATTATTTTGCCTCGCATTTCTTTAATTACCTTAATTAATTAGTTTGGTTTTAATCATTTTTCGCACTTTGGTTAGCTTGGATAAGGTTAGCTTGACCTAATTTTAGTACAAGTGAAGAATTAAAGCTAATTTCTCGTGGGATCGGTAGTTGTACTTTTCACTTTATTACTTGTCCATAGCACATGCACTTGCATATTAGTTTAAATTTGCATAGGATTTAAGCCCGCAACAAGTTTTTTGTGTCATTGCCAGGGAGTTGTTTTGAGATTCTTTTGATAATATTAGTACCAATTGAAGCTAGTCTTAATTCAAGTTTTGTTTCTTTTTATTTTTAGGTATGTAAAGTCATTGTATGAGATGAGTGCGAAGTTTGGAACTTGTACCATGTAATCTAAAAATTGAGAAAACTTTTTAGAGATTACTAAGACAAAACTCCCAAGACTTCGATCAATTTGAAACAATGGCTGAAAACCCTAAAGAATAGCAAGTGTAAGAGCATGTAGCGGTGGATAATCGATCTTTGAGAGACTATGCGGTTCCTTTGGTTCAAGGACTCTATCCGAGGGTTCAGAGGTCAACAATTCAAGCCAAGAATTTTGAGATTAACCCGACCTTCATTCAAATGATCCAAACGCATGTGCAATTTGGAGGCCTCCCAAATGATGATCTGAATGCTCACATTTCACACTTCTTGGAGATTTGTGACACCTTTAAGCATAATAGAGTTATTGATGATGCCATTCAATTAAGGCTGTTTCCTTTTCTCACTGTAGGATAAGGCCAAGGTTTGGTTGAATTCTCTCCCCATCAGCTCCATCATTACCTAGGATGGCATTGCACATAAGTTTCTAGCCAAGTTATTCCCCTTGCCAAGACAACTAAGATAAGGAATGATATCACTTCTTTCACACAATTAGACTCTAAGCCACTGTATGAGGCATAGGAGAGGTACAAGGACTTGCTTCAGAGATGCCCAGACTGTGGTCTACCTAAGTGGCTTTAAGTGCAAACATTTTATAATAGGCTGTTGAATCCAATTCAAACTACCATTGATATCGTAGTTGGTGGTGCTCTTATGCAAAGTCAATTGATGTTGCTTATGACTTGTTGGAAGAGATGGCATTGAACAACTATTGGTGGCATTCTAAGAAGGCCTTGCTAGGGAAGGTAGCTGGTGTTCATGAATTGGATGCTATTAATGCATCGACCACTTAGGCAACTGTTCTCACTAAGAAACTTGATTATTTTGGAGTTCATTCAATATAGAGTCCCTTTATTACTTATAATTATTGTGGTTATGGGCACTCTAGTGATCATGTCCTATGAGTACGAAGTTTGTTCAGTTTGTGGAAAATAGGTAGCCAAACAACCCTTATTTAAACACTTATAATCTAAGATGGAGGAATCACCCCAACTTCCTTTATAACAACAATCAAGGGTCTTTATCAGCTCTAAGATTGAGTTTTCCTCTTAGTTTTCCATGGAAAGTTAGACCCTTAGTGTTAAAAAAGAAATCATCTATGGAGGAGCTGTTCATGCAATATATGGCTGAGACAGATGCCTTTATTCATAGTTAGGCAGCTTCATTGAAATATCTTGAGACTCAAGTGGTGCAATTAGCTAATGCTATCAATATTAGGCCTCAAGGGACCTTATTGAGTAATACTAAACCTAATCCGAGGAGGGAAGGTCAGGAACCTTGTATGACAGTAACCCTTTAGAGTGGGAAAGAAATTAGTAGTAATAGTAAGCAAGAAAAGCCACAATAGAAGCCAGTTGAGAATGAATCAAAAGTTGGAAAGTTAGACAAGTAAGTGTAGGTCAAGGCTGTACGGGTAACACTCCCACTTCTTCCATTTCCTTAATGTTTTTAAAAGTAAAAGTTGGACACTTAATTTCAAAAATTTCTAAAGGTATTCAAAGAGCTCCACGTCAACATCTTTTTTGCTAAAGCGTTGGTGCATATGCCTTCGTATGTTAATTTTTAGAAAATATCTTGACAAAGAATAGGAGATTGGGTGAGTATGGGATAGTGGCACTCACTGAGGAGTGCAACGCTATTATTCAGAAGAAGCTTCCACCGAAACTCAAAAATCTAGGTAGCTTTACTATTCCTTGCACTATGGTGTATTATTTTTTGCTAAGGCCTTGAATGACTTGGGGGCTAGTATTGATTTGATGCCATTGTCAATCTATTAGAAGTTGGGATTAGGGGAAATTAAGCCAACCACATTGACACTACAACTTGCTAGTCGTTTTCTCAGTTATTGTCAAGGTATCATGGAAGATGTATTTATGAAGGTCCATAAATTCATTTTCTCGGTTGACTTCATTGTTCTTGATATGGAGGAGGATCATGAGGTACATTTCATACTTAGGAGACCCTTTCTACAAATTGTTAGAGCTTTCATTAATATGGAAAAAAAGAGCTTACCTTGAGAGTGCAAGACGAAAAGGTAACTTTCAATATTTTTAAAGCTTTAAAGTTTCCCAATAAACATGATGAATGCTTTGTGGTGAGTATTGTGAATAGTGTCACTCATGAGGTGTTTGATGAGAATTACTTCATGACCCATGGGAGCCATCACTAGTTGCTAGCTTTGAGAGGGATGATGTTGATTTTGTGGAATATGTGAACTGTTTAGATGCATTACCTTGTGTCTTGAGGATACCATTTGAATCATTGGATTTTTTTGCTTCATCTTCACCAACAAAGCCATCCACTACTGAGCCTTCCATATTGGACCTTAAACCTCTACCTTCACATTTAAGGTATGCATTCCTTGGTATTTCATTTACTTTTCTAGTTATTGTTTTTTGACCTCATTAACTTGCAAAAGGAGAAATTTTTGAAAGTATTGAGACAACCTAAAAGAGCCATAAGATGGACTATTGTTGACATAGAGGGGATTAGCCCATCTATTTGCATGCATAAAATCCTATTGGAGGAAGATCACTGAGCCTCCACTAAGTACCAAAAAAATCAACCCTATCATGAATGAGGTGTTAAAATGGGAGATTATCAAATGGCTAGACACAGGTCTTATCTACCCCATTTCGAATAGCTTTTAGGTGAGCCTGAATCAATGTAATTCGAAAAAAAGTGGGATGCCTATGGTTCCTAACTCTAATAATGAGATTATCCTCACAAGGACGGTGACTAGTTGGAGGGTATGTATCGACTATTGAAAACTCAACCAAGCAACAAGGAAAGATCACCTCCCACTCCCTTGTACTGATAAAATGTTGGACAAGCTAATTGGTAAGAAGTTTTATTGTTTCTCGGATGGATATTCTAGTTACAATCAAATTGCAATAGCTATTGATGATTAAGAGAACACTAATTTCACATGCCTTTATGGCACTTTTACCTTTAAGATGATGCGTTTTGTACTTTGCAATGCATTTACAACTTTTCAAAGATGTAGGATGTCCATCTTTTTTGATATAATTGAACAATGTCTTAAGGTATTTATGGATGATTTCTCTATTTTTGGTAATAATTTTATTGATTGTCTTTTCAATTTTGCTAGGGTCCTCGAAAAATGTGAAGAAACAAACCTCACGCTAAATTGGTAGAAATGCCACTTCATTGTGGAAAAAGGCATTGTGCTTGGCCATAAAGTTTCAAGCAAAGGGTTAGAGGTGGATAAGGTAAAAATTGAGACAATTGACAAGCTTCCACCACCCACTTCAATTAAAGGTATTAGAAGTTTCTTAGGATATGTTGGGTTCTATAAGAGGGTCATTAAGGATTTTCCTAAGATTTCTAAACCTTTGTGCAATCTCTTAGAGAAAGATGTCCCTTTTAAGTTTGATGATGCATGTCATGGTGCATTTTTAGAATTGAAAAAATATTGATATATGCACCTATCATTATAGTTCTAGACTGAAGTCTTCCTTTTGAGTTGATGGGATGCTAATGACTTTGCAGTAGGTGTAGTGTTAGGCCAAATAAAAGTAAAGTTTTTTCATTCTATATATTATGTTAGCAATACATTAACTGAACTCAAATGCACTACACCACCACTGAAAAAGAATAGTTAGCTGTTATGTTTGCATTTGATAAGTTTCATTATTACTTAGTTGGCATTAAAGTTATTATGTACATTGATAATTCTAAAATTAAGCATTTGATTACCAAAAAAGATGCCAAGTCAAGTTTGACAAGATGGATCTTTTTGCTACAAGAGTTAGATCTGAAAATTCGAGACAAAAAAGGCACAGAGAATCAAGTAATAAACTATTTATCTAGACTGAAGAACTACAATCAACGTAAGGATTTGAGTTTGATCAATGAGAATTTCCCTAATGAACAATTATTACTTGTTGGTCAAAAGAACTTACCTTGGTATACTGATTATGTGAATTACATTGTAAGTAAATTTCTCCCTCCTAATTTAAATTCTCATCAAAGAAATAAATTTCTTGATGATGTTAGATATTATGTTTGGGATGTACCTTTCTTGTTTAAGCAATGTGTTGACAAAAGTTTAAGAAGGTGTGCTCGAAGGAAAAGGTTGAAATCATTTTAAGGCATTCTCATTCTTTAAATCATATGGGACACTTTGGAAGGGAGAAAATAGTAACAAAAGTGCTTCAATCAAGTTTTTATTGGCCAACTTTATACAAAGATGCTCACAACTTTGCTTTTCAATATGATAGGTCTCAATGAGTGGGAAATATTTGAAAGAGCCATGAGATGCCACTAAACAATATCCTTGAAGTAGTGATCTTTGATGTATGGGGCATAGACTTCACAGGCCTTTCATCTCTTCCTTCAACAATCGATACATCTTATTAGCTATTGATTTTGTGTCAAAATGGGTAAAAGCCATGGCATTGCCTACAAATGATGTAAAACTCGTGTTGAGTTTTTTGAGAAAGAACATTTTCACTAAATTCGCCACCCTACTGGAAATATTGAGTGATGAAGGTAGTCATTTTGCAATAAGTATTTTTCAACAATTCTTGCTAAACATGGAGTGGCACATAAGGTTGCGACTACCTATCATCTATAAAAAAATGGACAAGGTGAAGTTTCCAATCGTGAAATCAAGAGAATTTTGGAAAAAGTTGGTCTCCATCAAGGAAGGATTGGGCCAAGAGATTGGATGATGCACTTTAGGCATATAAGACTACTTATAAAACTCCAATACGTATGTCTCCTTATCGATTAGTTTTTGGAAAACCATGTCATCTTTTGGTGGCGCTTGAACACAATGCTTATTAGGTAGTTAAAAAGTTAAATTTTGATTTGGAAGTGACTGGTCAAAAGTGATTGCTTCAACTTAACAAAATGGATGAATTTAGGTTGAATGATTATGAAAATACCCAGATTTACAAGGAAATACTAAGAAATGGCATGATAGGAGAATTTTGGAGCATCGTTTTGAGCTGAGTCAATATGTAGTGTTGTTTAACTCTTGATTGAAGCTATTTCCATGCAAGTTAAAATCAAGGCAGTCAGGACCTTTTCTTGTTTTAAGAGCGTTTCCATATGGTGCAATGGAAGTTATTAATGGTCTAACCAATGAGAAGTTTAAGGTGAATGGGCAATGGTTGAAGCATTATTGGGATAGTGATATTGATCATCAATGTTCATTCATCAATGTTTCCAACCTCTAACTAAGCCTGAAAAGAGTGTGGCTAATGACTATAAAGAAATCACTTCTTAGGAGGCAACCCAAGTTTTTCCACACTTAGTCATTTTTCCTTAAGAGTTTTCTTTATGTTTCCTTAAATTCTTGTTTTTTATTTTCTAACCTTTAATTTAATGTTATTTACTAGATTTTCTATGTTATTTTCCTCTTTTGTTGGTCCTTTATCATTTTCTTCCATTGAGTTTGAAGAAAGGAACAAAGGTTTGAAGATTGCAAAAAAAAGAAGTAAAAAAGAGTATGTTTAGTGTCATGGCATTGAAGAAAAAATAAAATTTTGGCCTTGCACTTGAGAGCATAGCATTGCGATATTGGCTCTTTAGAGCCATGTTGCTGTTTCGGGGGGCCTCCCCTTGTTTAAAACATTTCTCTTCCTCTTTTTCCCCTAGTTAAACCCTAGCTAAAATGTTTCAAGTCTCTTTCTACCAAAACCAAAAATCTCTCAAACACACTCATAAAAACTTCCAAAAACTCAAGTTCTTCCATAAAAACACAATATTTAAAGAGTTTTAACAACTTTCTTCCATTAAAGTGCAGATTTGTTTTAAGTCAATGCCAGCACTTTCAAGAATTCTTGTTTTTGAGAGAATTGATTATGTTAGAAGAGTTTTGTTGGTAATTAATGATGGGTCTTCAATATTTTTGATATTGTGTTAATTGTGCTTAAAGTTTTGGTGATCTATGCGGTAGATTTTGAGAATTTGATAGTTGATAATAGTGAAAAGAGCTCAATTGAAGGGCTTTATTTTGATTTTGTTGATTTGGTGATTTTTGGTGGTACTCAAATTGTTGAAGCAGTTGGTAGGGAGAATTGAGATAATTGTTGATATTTTTTGGTGTAATTAGAATTTGTGGTTTAAAGATGAATTTTGCGTTTGAATTATTATGGCACTCAAAAGGGCTATAGGTAGTAGCAGCAAGGGGTTTGATTCAACAAAATTTGTGTCAGTTAAGGCATTTGTGTGTCATACTTTGTCATTAATTCAAAAGTTTCCAATGGCGAAAAGAAGCATCATTGTGCATATTGTTCATTCTAGGCATAGTTTGAATATCATTGAAGAGAAAATGAGAAAACTTTTGTGCCCAACCTGAGGTGATAGTTATACTAGTAATGCATAAATTTTATGCAAATGCCTTCGAGCACGATGATGGTGTTGCTTTTTGTAAAGAAAAAATAATACCTTTTGATAGTTAGACCATCTACTGATTCTACGACATGTCAAAGATTGAAAATGATGAGTATGGTCAATATTTGGATGGAAATGTGGACCTCAATGAAGTCATTAATCTGCTTTGCAACCTAGGCACATAATGGAAAACATCTAAGAGGATTTCGTTGTCATTTAAGGCTACTGTGATGAAAAATAATTACAAGGTTTGGTATCACTTCATTATAGCCAAAATGTTTTTGGTTAAACATGTTAGTGACATCACTAAGCATTGAGCAGTGTTGCTCTATGCCATCATTTTAAGAAAGTCCATTAATGTTGGTCAATTAATTTTCAATAATATCGTCTACACTACTTGTTCAATTAGGAATTGTCTCTGGTACCCATCGCTCATCATCACATTGTGCAAGCAAGCCAAAGTTCAATGGACCAAAAATGCAGAAGTTTTACATTCGAGAACTCTTTTAAATGTTGGCATCATTCATTAGTTCACAAGCAATCTATGACTAGTGTGAGTTCATCTTCTACAGCACGACTTCCACCACGCCCTACGAACCTTACCATACCACAAAGAATGGAGTGTCTTAAATGAATAATGGCGCACTAGGTAAAGTGTACGAAGGTGAAAAAGCAGATGTTGATGGCTTGTACGCTACATATGGGGATGGATATGGTCACTTTTCGATCCTTGCTAGAGGATCCCATAACTGATGATGATGAGAAGGAGGAAGACTAGATCAGGGGAGTATTCTCTTCTTTACTTTTAGTAACATTAGGGACAATGCTAGTTTTAAGGTTGGGGGGAAAAGTTTATGTTTAGACTTTGTTTTTTATTTCTTGAGCTTTAATGTTTTTGAATATTGATGTTTAGTTAGATTATCAATTTTCAAGTTGTTGCATGTTTTTGTGAAAAAAAGAATTAGCTATAGCTAGTTGTATCATTTTCTTTGTTCGTTTATCCAATGAAGAAAAATAGTTATCTTGTTATCACGTGCTCTTAGTGAAGGTAAATATTGTTTGAGTATTATGTTGAATTCATTCGCTAAGTGTTATTGTAGAATGTGATTTTCCCATAATTTGAGCACATGTTTCCTGCTTTGAATGATTGTGTACATTCAGAGAAAGTTTATATGAGTGTAATTTTTGAATAAAGTTCTGAGTTCTAGAATTTATTTTAGTTTCTCTTGAGGCAAAATCCTAGGCTACACTTAGTTAGGGAAATGACTTAGGCCATCTTTTGATTGTTTGAGCTTTACAAGCCTACCTTGCTATACTATTATCCTTAGTCACCCCTTTTCTAGGTTTTTTTTTTCCCTTTGCTTTGTTAAACACATAGCTAATTAACCTTAGCCTTTAAATAACTTCCACTTTAACACCTATCATTCCTATGTACTAATAATTCTATTTTATAGAATTATTTTATGCCAATTTTGTTATTAAATATTAGTTAAGTCCTTAAATTTCAATTATAATTTAATTATTTTTAGTTGTTTTTATAATTAATTTATTTTTAAGTGAGTTATTTTAATTTTATATTTATTTTCTTTAATTTGGTTATTATTTATTAGTTTTATATTTTTATAGGTTAAAGGAAATTTGGCTTAATTTTTGAAAGTAAGCTGTTGAAAGACCCAGAAGTTTGTTTGTATATACTTTAGTGTTTTGACCATAACTCACGTTACAGAGCTCCAAATGCTACTATTCTTAGACCATTAAAAAGCTAAGAGAAATCACTTTGCTCAGTTCTACTTTGAAGATAAAGAAAATTACATCAGAAAATGGCTAGGTGTATTATGGTGGGATTGGCAATTTAAGACTAACAATTGATGTTTAGCCCTCATTGCACTATTAAGCCCAATAGTTAGAATTAGTAGGTTAATTTAGGGACTTATAGGTGAAGCTTGTTAGTATAAATAGGATATTTTTAAAAGACATTGGATTGGACAACTTTTGGAAATTCAAGAAGTTAGAAGTTGAGGCTGAAACTTGGAGAGCAAGGCTGCCAATATTTCTTTTGTTTTCTTCCTAAACTTTTATTTTTCTTGTTACTATCAATGGTTGAATTTTATATAATATTATTTATCTTTGCAATTATGTGTAGCTGATTTTCATTTTCTAGGATTGCAATTGAACTTACATGTAATCTAAATTTTTAATCTCTTTTTTACTTATCTTTAATGGGATTTGAATTGTATATTCCAATTTGTTTTTAATGCTTTTTATTACTTGGCCACTAATTAAATTGATCTAGAAACCTAAACAAATTTGGGAAAAGGAGTTTAGAGTAAACTAAAATTGGAATAGCATATGATCATATTAATTGATTTGTGTATAGGATAGGGATATACCTATAGGCTATATGTAGCTAGATTAGAGCCTGAACTTAATGAATTTGATTTAATTTCAATTCACATAGGGATATAGTGTTTTGGTTAAAATAGATATTTTTATAAGATAAGTTCAGAGACTCTTATAAATAATTTAAGACTTTAGGTTAGCAATTCAAGCTATTGAAATAAGTTAAGGAAAAGAGGTAAGATTTAGATGAAGTGTGAGGGATATTGTAATCCTAGGCTTGTTTGATTTGATATTTACTCAAGTTTTTATTATTTTGATTTTTTTTTAGTTTAAAATTTGGTTAATTATTTTTAGTTAATTAATTTAGTTATTTGATATTGACTGTTTGGATAAGATTAAAGTATTCTAATTTTAGTATTTAGTAAAATTTTAGATCAATTCTCTATGGGATCGATATTTGCCTTGCTTATATATTATTTATTTAATATATATAATTGTATAGTAGAATTTTAATTGACATGTACATAGATTATTTTAAAGAGTGTAAGCAATGAAGATAAAAGGTAGAAAAGGTGGAGTTCTTGAGAAAAATACCCAAAATTTTGTTCACCCCACTTTGTAACATAAAAAGAAATAAGTTTGGGAGTGTTTAATTGTGAGTAAAAAAGAAAAGAAGTAGAAGAAGAAGATGATGATGAAAAATAAAAAAATAAAATAAAGTGTTTAATAAGGGAAAAAGGTTGAAGAAAAGAGAAAAGGGTGATTAAGAGAAGTGAAAAATAAAGCTCATTATAGGTCCTAGAATGATTATGCACTTAGGGTGATTTGAACTACATATTTTCCTACATCCTACCTTGATTGTAGCCATACATTACAAGCTTGATCAAGTCCTAAAGATCCTTGAGTAAGTGCTAGTCTACATTAATGGAGATAAACATGAAAAGCAAACAAATAAAACTCATGACTACTTTGAATTTTGTACAAGCATAAAGCTATCTGAATGGCATGATATTCATTGTAAGAAACTATACATACACATGGGAATCCATTTGAACCCATGCTTTCAATTAAGTTGAGATATAAACTTGAGCAATACTTATGCTTTGCTTTGAGTAGGGAAATAAGTTAACTGAGGAGGAAATTAAAATTGAACATTGACTTGGTGCAATAGACTTGCAGTTAATTGATTTCACCTTTCATGTTTCTTTTCTTTATTTTAAAGTTTTGCTCAAGGACTAGTAAAATATTAAGTTTTGGTGTGTAATAATACTATCATATAGATATCTAGCACTATTTTTGGGCATAAAAGAGCTAAGTCCTTGTGTTTTTTAGTTGCATTCAGGTAGTTTTCATGTTTTTCATTAATAAGTTTCATGTATGTTTAGTTATTTTAATTCAAGCGATTTTAATTTAATTTCATGTTAAAAATCCCAATTTGAGCCATTATTGACTTGGTCCTATTGTTATTGAAGGTTTTTATGTGCAAGAGAACTTAATGGATGATGAACCAAGCAAAATGGATTGAGGTGTCTCGTAAACATACTGCAATGTTTTGAGTGAAACTTAAGCTACAAAAGTTTGATTGCAGTAAATCTTGAACCACTGGAAAGCTAAGAGGAAGGGCTACAACTGTCATGCTTATCACTTCATCTAGTTCTAATCGAATCATGGTCAAAATTGTGTTAGAAGCTGATAGACTGCTATAGACTATAGAATAGAAAACAGAGCACCCAACGCCGCAGCGTTGGCCACCCCTCAACCACCACATGCATAGGACAAAGATCCTAGGGCTAGACACCCAGCACCACTACACCAACACAAGAATTAAAATCTGCACATGCTCAAATTATTCTACTAGGCATTTACTATGTGATATAAATAAACCATTTAAAGTTGGTTCCCAGAGGTTGGAAGGTAGAGAAAATTTTCTAGAAAAGGAAGCTTTCTACAAGAGGAAAACAAGGTAGAAATCCAAGGAGATTTGGTTCCAAAAGTTGCAACAAATCATTTCTCTCACTAGTTTTCCTTTCTCTCTCGATCTTTTTCTGTAGAAATTATTTATTTTCTAGAATTATTGAACTTTGCAGTAACTATGATGAACTAAATAGCTTTCGCCTAGGATTTTGGTGGATTTCTATATATAACTTGGATTATTTGTTGCTTTTTAACTTATTTTGAATAGTTATGTTAATGTTTATTCAAATATGAATTTAACGACCATTGATTGCTTGATCACCAATTGAATGGTTGTGGTATCTAAATAAGACTTGACGAAGTTAGTTTAGATTAGACCTAGGTTTGGATAATATGTGTTCATATCACTTAGAAATTAAGTGCCAAGATTAACAACTAGGTTGACATTTGCCTAGATGCCACATATACTCTAAGTAGAAATTGTGCTTAAAGAATCTAGTTTAATTGAATCTTATAGACATATAGAGACCTAATTAATTTAGAAAATTGTACAAATACCTAGACATAAGTTTTTACATGCACTAGGATTCTAGACTAGCATCAACCCCCATTGAATTAAGTAATTAGAGAAATAACAATCCAAGTGAAATGTTGAATGAAACCATAGTCTTAGAATTTTAAAATACTACTTCTAGATTATTTTACCTTGCATTTCTTTAATCAGCTTAATTAATTTTTTTGTTTTTAATCATTTTCCACATTTTGGTTAGCTTGGATAAGGTTAACTTGACCCAATTTTAGTACATAGTGAAGAATTAAAGCCAACTCCTCGTGAGATCGACACTTGTACTTATCACTTTATTACTTGTTCATGGCATGTGCACTTGCATGTTTGTTTAAATTCGTATAAGATTTAAACCCACAACACTAAGGCATGTTGATCAATCCTAAACTAAGGTTTATGTTTAGTTTACTTGTGGTTAAGTAAAGCAATGACCTAATTATAGGCCTATGAAGCTTTTGATCAAAGAACTCATCTTGTTCATCTTTGTCAAACCTCGATGAGACGCTTGTTGGAATGCTGTATCATCTAGCACTTTTCATGCCAAGTCTTTGATCATTTCTCTTGTATTCAAGACTTGCATAATTTCTCCTTTCTAGGATGAGTGGTACTTGTTTCTTCCTCAACTTATCAAATTTATTGCTCATTAAGAACTTAAACAGTTCATTAGGATTCCAACATCATTGTCTCTAGCTCATCATCAACAAAATATTATCACGTCTCACATATAGTTAGAAGAATATACTCCAAATTTCATTATGATGGTCAATATGTAAAGTGTCATACTTATGTATTGAAAATAGCACCCTTGTAACCATTTAAGCTTGCAAGTAGGCACGCACATTTAATTGGAACAAATCAAGATGTATTTTCATCATGAAATCAACTTTTCCAATTCTTAAATCATTATAAGCTCATGAGTGCCCAACACTACTCATATAAGCTTATTGTTTCTCAAAAAATTACCAATTTTATTTAAACAAAACTCATCAAGTTCATTTTTAACTAATTTGAACTTTTCAACAAGTCTTAAATACTAGGTCAAAGTTGTTCATAAGGTTACTAAATATTAGAAACAAGTAAATCACAAATTCAACTCTCCAATCTCAAATTTCCTTATTTAGACTACTAAAGAGATAGGAATGCAAATCAAACTCATAAGCTCCTATTGTTGTAATATTAGTAACGTCAATCGTTTTTCATTCAAGATCATGCTCAAAATTATTTTTCTTCACAAGATTAATATGAAATTCATTTCACAAGACATGAGCAAAATTAATCCTCCATTATCATTAAGATTATATCAAGGGATTATTGACTTTCAACCTCATTAAAGGAACACATTCAGGACACAATATAAGCACATACTCAATCTTTAGACTCAAAGACTCTTACTACTTTCAAGATCATGTAATTTATAACATGTGTCATATCAAATAAATTTTACATAATCAAGATTTATCAACAAAATTCAAGAGAGACAACAACAAATTTTGCTTTTTGCATTCAAGCAAAAATAGACAACTAAAATCTCATTTAAGAAAAGCATATAATTTGGGAAGCCAAACTAGGTTACTACAATCAAAACAAGATGATAACAAGCAATCACAATTCTCAATTGGACATATAAACGACTTTTGGTATGGAAGTCACCCATTTTCCTTTGTGTGTCTAAGGAACATTCAATCTCCAAGATTTTGCTTCTCCTTGCTTTAGCTTACCTACAAGAATCATCTTCATTGGATTTTTGGTATCCAAGTTTCTTTGGATCCTTCTTCTTACTTTCAACACACAAAGTCCTTTTTAGCAATTTATACTTCTTTATGGGATTCTACCTTCCTTGTCGCTTGGGTTGCCAAGAGTTGTATTAGTTTATTGATACTTAATAAAAACTACTCACTTGACTAAGTAAAAAACACATTAATCTAGAAATGCAAGTAAATTGATTCAAAAACGATGGAGGAAGACTTAGGATTATGGTTTACACTAATATTTCATTTAGACTTAAGATTGTCTAATTACCTACTTTTATGGAAAACTAATGCTAGCCTAAGATCCTTAAGCATGTATGATTCTCTGTCGAGATATCATACAATGATCAAACTTAATTTAATTCCTTATATGTCTATAGCTAATTAATTAAGCTAAGTTTCTTAAGTATAGGTCCTATCATTTACTGTATATGGTTAATAGTGTATGTCTACCCTTTTAACAAATCACACAATTAATTCCTAATTGCAATGATCATATACTATCCAAACCATGGTCATGTTAGATTAATTTTGTCAAGTCTTATCTAAAAACCAAAAAAAATCCTATTGGTGATTAATCAATAAAATGGAAAACAAACTCAAATTTAAATAAACATTTAATATTCCATAAAAAGGTAAGTAATAGTCAATCAAGCATCCAAACTATACATTAATCTCCACCATAATCCTAGAAAGGAAAGTTTAGCCTAATATTTCCATAGCCCATGACAAAATCTTAGCAAAATAAAGCATTCATACAAGGCAATTTAGAAAGGGAGAAATAAAACTAGTGAGAGAAAACTCTTTTGGTGCAACTTTGTTAAGCTTCTCTTCAAGATTTCCTCTTCTTTTCTCCTTTGGGAAAGCTTTCTTTTTGCCTAAAAAAGTGGCTCATTTTAAAACTATGCTGTTGCTATCTCTAAACTCTTTTTTGCCTAAAAAAGAGCCTTTTTTATACCCCTCTCAATGGCCCTTTGATCTAGAAGATTGGAGGGTCAAAATTTTGTTTCATTTAATGTCGGTGCCACGGTGTTGGAAGGCTAGCAATGTTCTGCAAGTAGATATTTCTTGAATGTATGCATAAAACAATAAAATAATCTATGAATACATTTAATAATATAAATAAAAATAAGAATTTATTTATTCTTGAACTTAATTTTTGGTGTCTACTCAATCATTTTTCTCTTTGCAAATATCAAAAGAATTTTTGAATTTTTCATCTTCTTTTTCTAAAATATCAAGACTCTTTTGAAAAATTCAAAATATATTTTCAATCTTTTATTTTCATTTTTCGAATCACTTTTTGTATTGTTCAAAAACTCATTTTCAACATTAAGATTTGAAATCTTTTCTTTGTGTCTCAAATTTGTTTTCTCAAACTCACAAGTAAGTTATTTAAAAGCATCTTCCAATTCTTCAAATGAATAAGAAAATAATCCACAAGTTGAAGAGTTTACCTTCCATTCTTGGTTTAAGAATTGGATTTTACATGACTTTTCTTCTCTAGTTTTTTTGTCACTTATTGAACATTTGCTCTCACAATCTTCTTCTTCTAATTCTTTTTCTTCTCCATACAAATCTTTTAATTTTTCCCATATTTCTTTGGTACTATCACACATAGATACTTTATTGTATTCTCTTTCTCCAAGTGTAGAGAAAAGGATATGCATGGCTTTGGCATTGAGTTGTCACACATACAAGTCACTTGTGTCCTACTCACTCATTTTATTTGTTAACTTGAATGGAACCATTTTGAATTATCCTTTAAACCTAACAGTCATTCACTTGAACAATTGCCTTCATTTTGTTTTTCCAATGGATGTAGTTTTCACCATTGAATAGAAGAGGCTTCAAAATTGATTGCTTATTGTTAGAGGTTGTTTCCATAAATTTTATGGTCATAAGCATGATAGCATAACTTTCTTCATCTTTGCCTTTTGAATTGTCCCCAAAGATCACATCTCCTTCTTTTGCTTCTAAGTCCATAATATGCTCCTTAATGCAGGTTATGTGGCCTGAGATCAAAGTATGTCAATGCATTTTCTTGTGAACTTGATTTCAAATAATTGTCTTCATTCTTGGGATCATTAAGAGTCATAAAGCAAAGATTTGCAACTTTCTCATCTTTTTCACTTTGAGATTCATCCTCATCACTCCAAGTAGCTACCATTACCCTTTTTTTGAAATCTTTGGATAACTGAGCTTGACATTTGGACATTCATATATGGTATGTCCTAGTTTTCTTCACTCATAGCAAGTGATGTGATTTTTGCTTGATTATGCTATAACTGCTTCATCTTTTACTCTCTCATGTTTTGGTTGTATCTCATAAGTGAGTAGGGATCCAAGCAACTCATCTAGCTGAAGGTTGCTCATATCATGAACCAAACCCAAGAGCCATGACCGGCTTATGAGTCCAACAAGCAAGGCTCGTTAGACCGAAGCAATTCTCAAACTAGTGAACCAATCAAATCACACAATTGTTAGCCAAAGGTTTCCACATTAATATGTTCATAATATAACTCAAATTCAATTACATATAAGTTGCCCTTTGGCACATAGTTCATACATGACACTTAAATATTTCATTTACAGGCCAAACATTGGTTAACAAAATGGGTTCATACAAGTAATGGCAGCACTGTGCCTACAAAAATCCCAAGTTAAACATGGCTGGGAAAACAAAACTAGAAGCGGAAGCTATTTCGATATGATCTTTACATACTGGACCCATTGGATAAGGAACTTACCAAATGCCAAAATTTTTCAATCTAGACATGACATTAGCCACGCAAGTCCTGTGGCCTATTTATTTGCTCATGGTACAAATAAAGGGGTGAGTCATCTAATGCTTAGTGAATAAGAATAATTAATTTGAATATAACTGTGTAGATAAAAATATAATGTGTCCCTAATACAGTTAAAATTATTTTAACAAACATCTCTAGAAATAAAGGTATATCAAGATCATCTTTAAAAGCTATTCTCCAAACTTACTAATCATAACCATATTGTTACATCTCCATAGGTAGCGCATATCAAATCAGGTTTACCTCAAAAACTAACATCAAACTAAGTTCCATAGGCACCTCACAATTTCTAGGAACAATATCGAAATCAAACTCATTTTAGCGTACCTCAAAGTTTACCTTTATGTATCAATCATATGTCATATACTCCTCAATGATCATATATTCAATTCCTATAGCATGATATTCACAACTCATTACCACAATTGAAACACAATCAATGAGTGGTCCTCCCTAGAGTTAATCAAATCACATATAGTGGCCAATTGATGGAGTAAAATCATGCACGATGCTAAAGCAACTAGCGAAGAGTCACGCTCAGCACTAAAGCAGCTGACGAAACGTCAAATCACACCCAACGTTAAAGTAGCTGACGAAGAGTCAAATCACACGCAGCACCAAAGTGATCGGTAAAAAGTTCATATCATGCTTAATACTAAAGCAATTGTTAGAGTGTCGAATCACACATGATGCCAAAGCAACTAATGAAGAACAAATCAAATCATGCTCAAAGCTAAAGCATCCGACAGAGAACATAGTCATAAAGGTAGGACTCCAGTCAACCACCAACAAATCAACATCAGACAGAACACATATCCACAATCAAGGCCATCATGCCATTGATATCACATATATATCATTTCACATCAAAGATCACACTCAATGAGCTTCAAATGCTAGCCAACCAAATATCATTTGTATATGACTTTTATCATTCAAGCTATCAAACACTCATAATCCTCCAAGAGGCTGCTTCTCTTGAGTAAACTACTCCTAGACATGTATCATAATCTCATATCATTCACATAACTAGACCTTCTAGTCTAGGTTTCAAACATATACCACCATGTAACCTGCACTAAGGAACACACACATCCACATATAATTAATTTACTAGCCTAGGTATAACTATCTAGGCATTTGTATATAGCATCCAAATACCATGGCATCACATTAACAATGTGTTATGCATCACATGCATTAGTTCAAACAATAAAGCCCACTCACAGTGACAGTAGGCATTCCTCTAATAGCCAAATTGAGCTTTTCTTGCTTCACATGGTTCTTTGACTCAATTATGCTCTAAAAGCTGCATTTCCCCCTTGAACAAATCAAAATAATAATCATTTCTCATCCTTAAATACATTTTCAACAATTATAACTTAATATATTTCCAACTACCCAATCCACATTTCACGATTCACATTTTCCTTAGGTTCTAAAGTTTAGGGTAGTTGGAATCTTACCTTTGATGCCAAATAAACCTGAATCTCCAGCTCAATCAATCGGCCAACTTAAGGGGAAATTATCATTAGAGTTCGACCAAATGGATTTGAAAGTTATAAACCGATTAAATCAAAACTTAATTAGTATAAAGGTTTTAAGTTACCTTTATAATGATTTTGCAAGATCAGATCCACTTCAAATGAACATTAAATTTTGTCTGGGTTTAGGGTTTCCAAAGGATAGAAAGTGAGGCCTTTTTTTTATTTCTGCATTTTAACACATCTATTGATAGATGGAAAACATCTATTGATCACTATTCTTTTTGGCGTTAACTTTTCATCTGTCAATAGATTTGTCAAGTCTATTGATAGATGGTGCATTAGACATTTTCATGTTTTCCTCATTTAGCTATCTATCAATAAATTCCATAGGTCTATTGATAGATGCTTCCCAATTTGTATGCAATTCATCCCATGTAGCTATCTATGAATAGATTCTGCAAGTCTATGAATAGATTATAGCCAACATCATTCATATTATCCTCTTGTGAACATCTATCGATAGTTACACGGCTTCTGTTGATAGATGTTCTTTCAATTTGTTTTTCCCCATGCCTTATATTTTGTATCTATCGATAAAGCATACTTAGATTTTAGTTTCTTTACTCTTCCAAGCCTTCAAACTCACTTTTTTTAGTCTCCAATGCAATTTCAGTCAAACCAACACTTTAAATCATTCCTGGAACTCAAGATTCTTGAACATATATTCAAATAAAAAATCACATCTCCATTTAAACTCCAAACTTTAAGACTCATCAATCATTTTCCTAACAAGTTGCCCAGGCGTCATGGTGCATGCTTTTATACACTTAGCATATTCAGCTTATCATCAAAATCCTCAAATACACAATAAATTTCAAAGTCATTCTTTGCACACATAGGCATATTCCTAAACATTCAATTACATACATCAAATTTTAAATTAACTCCTTAAATGGCTTAGTTGACATATCTCATAGTCCATATCAAAATCAAGGATGTTACATCGAGAGTGCCACATGTAGATTTTTTCAACAAAGATTTATTTCCATGTAAGATATTCAATCAAGGCATTATAAAATATATAATATATCATAAGCAAATCAAGATATATCTCCATTTCATATATTTTCAAGTGAGTTAATAAAGAGTATATCATCAATCAATAAACCAAGAATGCCACATTTAGATGTACACTTATAAGCAAGGTGTGGACATATTATTTTTTTAGTTTAAGTTGTATATGCATATATGTAGATAGGCATAGTCAAATACAAAACATTTATAAGTCTATATATAATGTGAATATGATTTAATGATATGTGTGAAACTTTATATGCTAGTATTTTCACATATTCATTCAATTAAATAATCAAGTAATCATGCAATTATCTGTAATCAAATAAATTTAATATGCAAATAATCATGCCAATATATTCACAAATTTATATACAAATAAGTACAGTAAAAAGCATATCTATCATCATTCAAGCATGAATGTGAGCCATTATTAAGCATAAATTTAATATGGTGTTTAAAGGATATTACCAATAAAGATAAATACCTATAACACCCCCTATTTTTGAAATGAATGTAAGGTGAACCAAGCCAATTGATGAGCTAAATTGAACCTTTGGTGTATATGTTTAAGAATTCAAGGAATGCCTATGTCCATAGAGAGATGGTGAAGGAACGTATGTGTATGTAAAAGCTAAAATGATGTTCTACATATGCTTAGCACATGAATGATATAGTGCATATGTTTGGCACTAAGATGAGTATGATATGTAAGCAAATTATGCCATGTTAATTGATATGCTATGTGACATAAAGCATGAATCAGAATTGGTGTGCATGTTTGACTTGCGTGTTTAGCCCTATCACAGCAAATTAAGTGCTGGCTTTATGGAAGAATGATGGCGTGTAAAACACGAGTTTGGTGGAGCGAAAAATCCTGCCTTGTGACTTTGATATTCATCAGTGGCTTCGGCACTGGATGATGACTTTGATGTGGCATAAGTGGTTTTATCACTAGACGTATTTGTTATGATGAAATAAATATTTGACATTATCTAAGGAAGATCGCTCTTTTAAGTACGTTTGATGGGCAATGTTGTTTGAATAAGCTTCCCGAGGTTTGTTTAATCAATGATTCTGATTGAAATATCATATGTGAGCCTAAATGATGAGGTGGATTACTAAGGTGGAAGCTATATTTGATAATAAAATGTTAAGCATAATAAAGAGGCCATATTTGGATGGCCATGAGTGGCTTATGAGCAGCCGGGTAGTATAAAAGTATATGCCCATAAGGAGAGCTACAATTTATCGCAAAGGGTAGAACCCTAGAATTGTGGTGTTATCACTGTAAAGTTGCGTTTGAGGTAACATGATACAACATAGTGTTTGATAGAGAGAGTACGGTCACTGCTTTAGGCATTGGACCACAAGTTATGGATTTGAATACAGGCTTTGAACACCTTTCATAGGGTAATTTGAGAATGTTGATCTAAGGTAATGATTTTTTTCCTTTGTATCGACCCAATGATGTTTTGATCTTGATATGCCTGTGGAGGCAAGACATGAAAACGTGAAAAGTGTTCCCCACACTTGTGCAATGCCTGATAAGTAAGGCAATTGTTGGATTGTGACCCATCGCATTTGGTGTTGTGATTTGTGAGTTGGAAGAGACAATTAAAAAAATTTCTAGTCGTACTTATGGCCGATGTTCTGTGTCAAGGAGTTTAGAAAAAATATGTGAAATGCACAAGAATTGCATTCTACATGCTTAAAGAGCACTAGTTATATGTTAAGTCCCTGATATAAATTCTGATTTAGCGATATTGGCTTTTAAAAAATGTGAAGTGTGTACTAACAAAGAAAGGCAAGATTTGTAAATTGTGCTATACATATTCATGGACTATTGGAAGCTTACCGAGTATGTAAGCATATTTTTGGAATTGTGTAAGTTATGAACCCATGTGTATAATATGAAAGCAATTATTCCATTGAGGGATTTTTCAATTGATGGCTACAGTTAGTGGTTGAGAATGAGATTAAGAATGCCTCTGCATGTATGTAAAGCACAATATGAAAGGCCTAGAGGCATCTATGTACACTGATGAGGTATATAGGTTAACCAGTGGGGGAAGCATGAATGATGTCATGATGCACACAATGAATTAAAGGATAATCAATGCAAGTAGCTAAGTTAGTCTTGTATGGTTCAGATTAAAGACAATGACACTTTGGGAGATTTGATAATAATGTCCACCGGGGCCAATGAGTTGAAATGCTATTGAGCATAAATTGAATTGTTGAAGTTATGAGTGGCTTTGAAGATAAGAGTTTGATCGTTTAAGTCCTCAATTGGAATTCTATGAAAGATGTGAGCCACAAAATGGCAGTTTGATGATTAGTTACCCTCAAATGAGTGACCTGACTGAAATTTGAGTTGTGATTGTTATTGTCAGTGATTGACATATTCTAAAGTGATTTTGAATAGTGGGAGATCATGATTTTAATTTATGGCTCAAATTTGAAGCATGTTTAGAAATCTCCTAGTTTTATGAGTGGGATTCATTAAATGCATGTGGTGCATAATGCATAGAATATGTGCTGCACTAGTACTATATTATGAATGTAGGCCTAGATGAGCATGCCTAAACTGGAGAACTGTGTATGTATCTATGTGAATGTGATTACCTAGATGGATGTAGCTAGGCTGATAAATGGTTTATATACTTGTTAATATATGTATTTGCTTGTGAATGTCATTGAAAAGCATGAGCTGTTAGACATTTAGGTGATATGTGATTATATTGGCTATTAGATATGGTGCGATTAAATCAATTAGATAATGATACTAGGAATTAGGGAATTGATTGCAAATTGGTTGACAGGATATTGGTGCATGATTTAATGTGACATTACACATGTATAAACAGCTAGGAGGCCATATTTACCTTCACAAGGAAATGGTTGATGTATATATAGCCAACAAACCTTGATTTCTGAGATATGTAGAACTTTAATGAGTTTATTAATAATGAGGACCAATACATGTGATTGTCACTATGTTGTGGACATATGGATATGTAGAGGCATGATGCTTTCATTATGAAAATGTGTTTTGTTCGAGGAATGAGTTTTGGACATTCATTTAATTTAAGGATGAGCGGATCCTGTTACCTTGTGACTATGTGTGTGTGCATGCAGGGGCTATGGTTTAATCTGCCTATGATTCCCACTTACAGTTTCGTGATACCACTCGTTGGGAGATTACCTTAGGTGATGCCAACCATTGGGAGATTACTCCGGTCGATGATGTGACTATGTCTAGGGAAGACCACTCAAAGATTATGATCTAATTTGTGTATGACATAACATAGCCTTGAATAGGCTCAGATGAAAATTATTTGAAACTGTTATGATGCCTTGGCAACTAATATTTGCCTATGGATAATTACTTTGATGCGACTTTGAGGATGAGCCTAGTACAATGTATACAAATGTGAATACTCCTTAGGGGTGAATCATGTGCCATTGAGATGGGAGATGTATGAATTAAATATAGTTAGTATTGATGAAACACTTCGAGGTAAGCAAATTATGGATACCGAATATTGTGATTATGCTCGACTACTAGAGTGAACCTATAGAACCTAGTTTGATGATGGTTTTAAAGTTAAACCTTGATTTGATATGCTTTAATTAAACAAAATTCAAGGATGAATTTTTATAAGGAGGGGAAATTGTAACTCCCGTCATTTTTTATATGAATTGTGTAAGGTGAACCAAACCAATTGATGAGCTAAATTGAACCTTTGGTGTATATGTTTAAGAATTCAATGAATGCCTATGTCCATAGAGAAATGGTCAAAGAATGTATGAGTATGTAAAAGCTAAAATGATGTCATGCATATGCTTGGTACATGAATGATATAATACATATGTTTGGCACTAAAATGAGTATGATATGTATGCAAATTATGCCATGTTAATTGATATGCTATGTGACATAGGGCATGAATAAGAATTGGTGTGCATGATGGACTTTTGTGTTGAATTTAAGTGAAACATGAATGATTGGAGGTTGTGGGGAAGATTTGGAATGAGTTTAAGCTTCAAACGAATCGATTTTTACTAATTTAGACCCCAAAAGTCGATCCCAACGCAAAAAGGATCGAATCTGCAAACTAAAGATTAAGGGTAACTAATAACACTAGCCCAAGATCGTTTACTGAACCCTTGTAGTCAATCTTAGGGAAAAAAATGAGATTTGAGGTAAATAATTTGGTCTAAGATTGAGTACCAAGTTCCCATAGTTGATCTTGAGGTGCCAAGTTAGCAATAATCAAGTTTAAAAGCCCCAAAATCGAAAAATCCTTCATTTTCTCCTATTTCTTCATTCTTTCATCTGATTTCTCTCACATTTCACCTCATTCAAAACCTTCACACTTTAATGCTAGATCATGGATTTGAAGTGCTAAAAGTGAGAGTTTTCACTTTCACATTTTAAAACCAAACCCTAGCTTCTAAAAATGAATTTTTGAAGCACTTAGAGTTGTTTGGAGTAAATATGAGCTGAGGAATGCTTTTAGAGGTAAGATTGAGCACTTTGATCAATTGATTTTCAATTTGAAAGGTTGATAACATAGACTCAAATTGATGCGACTTTGGTGGAAAAATTACTCTCTTGAGTTAGCTGAATATTTGGGGTAAACAATACATAATCTCACTTCTAAGGTATGGATTAGCTCATTGTTGAATGATTTAAGTTTACTTGTTGATATGCTAAGGATTTGGCTATTTTTGAAAAAAGCTAGCGCTTTTCGAAAGTTGGGATTTAATGGGTTTGCAATGTTTTGATGTGCCTAAAGGAAATTTAAAGCTATTTGACTAGTTTGTGAGCTAAAAACAAGATTGGAGGTTAAGGATTGAAGCTCGGTTGAGGAACCTTTGAATTATCAAGGTGACTGGAAAACTTTTATGCATAGGAGCATAATAACTAGGGTGCATATATGCTTCAATAATGATAGTGCATAATGTAAGCTATGTATGAGCTATAAGCATGTCTGGAGGTAAAATTCCTAGACTAGAAAATATGTGAGAATGATGTGATACGCCTAGAAGGATTATGCCTACGCTAATAATGTTAATACGAATGTGTATGTGATAAATATGTCTAGAAATGCTATGTCTAAACTAGTGAAAGTTATGAGAATTATGTGAGTAGCCTAGAACGATTATCTTAGGCTAAGTAATTAACACGCCATTGATTATGTTCTTGAGATGATAAATAAGGAATGACTACGACTGATTAAATATGTCATGATGACTAGTGTGATGAATTATGATATGATGTGAGGTATGTATGTTATATCCATAAATGATTCCGAACAATGATATGATGTGAGATATGAATGTTTCATCCGTAGATGATTCCAGATGATGATATGATGTCAGGT
>NW_018397271.1:1288352-1289400 GCF_002168275.2 Theobroma umbraticum | reverse complement strand
GAGATTACCCTAGATGATGATTATGATGCCACTTGCAGAGAATACTCTGAGTGATGCCGTCCATTGGGATATTGCCTCAAATGAGGATTGTGATGCCATCCGTTGAGAGATTGCTCTAGACTATGACTTTAATATTTCGCCAATTGCTTTGGCACTGGGTGTGATTTGTTTCTTTGTCGACTAGCCATTGTGCTTTATTTGTTGATGTCCAAGGGAGGACTACTCTATGATATGATGTGATGACTATATAGTGGCATGCCTTAGGTTTAGAAATGTGAAATATGTTATATGATGACTAGTGCAAAGTCTTGAGGGAAGAGCCATATGTAATTGATATATGATTATGATATGCTGCATGCTTGAGGAGTTATGATTTTGTAACACCTTGTATTCTCGAATAAGAGTCAGTAAGACCTAATCGATAAGATAAAGGGCCAATTGACGAAAATCTAAATACCAAAGAGTGGTAATGGGTGAAAAGAATATTTTGAAATAAAATATTTTATACGTGACAAAATAATAATTAAATAATAATATTATTATCGAGGATGAATTAGCAGGTTAAAAGCTAATTTGGAAGTGAACCGGTGCAAAGTGAGACACTTTGGGACCCAAGGAAACAAGTGGAGAATTTTGAAATAAAATAATATTTTATTAATAAAATAATATTAAAATATTAATATTTTAATTATCGTTGAGATTAGTCATGGAGTAGGATTATATGACTATTCTAAATGAGGGAGAAGAAGTAAGAAAAAATTTTGAAGAAAAACAACGCTAGTGGGGTTTGCGTAGTTTTATTAAATAGAGCACGAGTGGGTAAATATATATTTAAATATTATGGTGATACCTTAATGGTGTGCAAACCTTATATTATATTTGTACATATGTAAAGAAAGGAAAATAGAGAGAAATTAAAATTTAAGAAGTATTGGAAGGATCGAATTATAGAGCGTGAAAGTTTGGAGGGTCACACAGTAAATAAAGAAAAGTTTGAAGACTTATTGCAATTTTTTATATTTGAAGTTAAATGGGAATTTATTAACCA
>NW_018397271.1:1288100-1288252 GCF_002168275.2 Theobroma umbraticum | reverse complement strand
TGATTTTGGAGCTAAATAAGCAATGGGTAAGTGTTTTAGTCTTGAAATTTGAAGTAGAAAGGAAAAATGATATGTATATTGATTCACTATGTTTGTGGCAACAAAGGTGACCTTAGATGTGAGGAAGTTGTGAATCATATTTGGAAATTCAA
>NW_018397271.1:1287956-1288090 GCF_002168275.2 Theobroma umbraticum | reverse complement strand
TGCTGCCATTTGTGTGTATAATTACATGTATTGGGTTTGAATGGTTGCTAAGGAGAAAATAAGTAAAGTTGCCATGGTGGCGTGCCGGAAGAGGTAACGAGTGACTGGCAAGTAAAAATTAGCTAGATACTTGC
>NW_018397271.1:1278882-1287788 GCF_002168275.2 Theobroma umbraticum | reverse complement strand
ATGTTATGACTTTGAAAATGGCTTTGAATATATATATATAAGCTATATATATATGTAAAGGTTTTTTTGAAATCGAGGAAAGAAGCTTTTTTTTAATATGATTTATGTTAAAAATGTGCCTTATAGTTTGTGTGATGTGCATTCATGATTGAACCACATATCCACCATGCTAATCGATCTTTTAACCTCATGCAAAGAGTTTATATTTTAAAGTCTTATAAGGGACCTTATCATGTTACTATGTGAATATTTTGGAAATGATTTTGAAATGAACTTTTGAGAACCCAACTATATTTTTAAATGGTTTTATCAAACCGGGAGATTCGAGAGTAGGCCGATTGTCACTTCAGTTAAGTGTGACCTTTGTGCACAAGTGAGCTCTAGCTAGAGAATCTTTGGGTCCCTGATGGGCTGTTAGACATGGTTGGGGCCATGGTTTGTGATTGTACATGGCTAGACCACAAGTTGTGATACGCGGTTGCGACTGCCTGATTTCTGCAATATCGACCAACATCGTTGGGACCGCCATGGCTTGTAGGGATCCGGTGGAGTGGAGCTCTTGGATGTTATTATGTGGAAGCGGGTCCATGTGTTCTTTATTTCTATTCCTACCTAAGAGTGATATCTCTTTGGGTTTTTACGCATGTACTTTTTCGCATGGTGAGAATTAACTGTTTTCCCGTAACTCTCTTACTTATATGATGACATTGGATTTAATTCCTCGCATACAAGGTGATTTATGAATTTGCATATAAACTTTGTTAATGTTGGATTTTATGGGAGCATGCGTGATGATATTAAATTGCTTTAAGCCAGTTGCTAAATGATTTTGACTGCAGAAATCTTTACATGAATTGGTTTGATATTTGATTTAAACGACTATCTTGAATTAACTTACTGATTTTACATATAAGGCACAAACCTCCCTTTTTGAGTTAATTTGTTTACATATATTCTCATATTTTTAATATTCAAATCTTCTACCCTTAGCTTGTTTTTCATTTATGCCTTACTCACGGAGTTGATGCTCACTGAGTCTGTATAACTCACCTCTTTATTTCCTTTTGCAAATAAGTAATAGGTACAAGTGCATCGCTCAGCACAACGAGACTAGCTGCAATGTAGGTAATGGCATCTTTTAGACTTCCACTCTGAGTCGCTCCATTGCCTAAAGTTCATGTTGTGTCAAATAGTCAGACTTATAATGATAAATAGTTTGTGAAAATGTATTTGATAAAACTCAAGTTTGTGCAATGATTACTACTATTATGTTGAATATATTGTGTAGTTAGTAAACTTGGTTATTGGTATCTAAATGCCACGTTTTAAATATTAAGTTTATTTGGTTTAAGTAAATGATAGCCTTAATATTGTAAGTCGATTTTAAATTGTCTGAAATCTTAACTAAGGCTCGTTCAGGATTTGACGGGTTCATTCGTAAGTCTCGGACGTCAGTAACAATCGAGGGAAGAGGTCATTATAGATTTAGTGTCGAGGTGCGAGCTTTAAGGCATGTATGCTAAGCCATGTATGTAGAAGGCCATATGGAGGGCCAGTTCATGCGGTAAATTATATCAATAAACTATTATGTTAGTAATGATGTTGAACGAGTAAAGTGAGGATGATTATACCACCTTAGTATGTTAATAGCTAGAGACATACAGAATAGTATGACCGCCATGATATGACAAACTATGTTCAAACAGTGACAATAGACTTGTCTTATATGTAGATGTATTATGATGTATAAGATGCATGCATAATTAGAAGATATGTGTAGCAACTATTCTTACACATTTACAATTATTTTATACTCCCAGTCACTGAGTACTAGTGTGACTCACTTATTTTAGTTGTATTGTGTAGATAAATAGACACTGAGGATTTGGTGAAGTAGCATTATCGATGTCAGACATGCAATTTTGACAAGTGGTATGTTATCCGTTGCCAATGAATCTCTACTGCATCACAGTTTGAGTCTTTGTTTATGTACGTTTTCATGATGTAAATAAACTATGTCATAAAGGAAATATGTTGGCACGAAGTTGCCTTACGTTATGTAATGAGATCTTAAATGACTAGATAAACTAGCCAATGTATGGCTATGTGCAAGTTATGTTAAGTCCTAAATGTTATTATGAGCCGGGAGGCTAATGTTGAATGATTAAAGATTTAAGATGATATGAGATGATGTTGGCCATGAGGCCTTATGATTATGATATATGTTTAATAGGACTTAATTATGAAGGCTTCCTAGAGTTTTTCCAGCTTGCTAGCCAGGCTGGTGCATGCCGGTCACGGTTCCCCAAGTTGGGGTCATGACAATATCACTTATTGAGATTTTCCCAAAATCATTATTGAAGATTTCAAGTACTCAAGAAATCACAAGACAATGTCAATGGCCATTTTCCCTTTGAGCATTCATTAGATTCCTTGCCAACAAGAAAATGGAGTTAAGTAGTTAATCACATCAAAGTATTATGTTACCTCCCCTTACATGGATCATGAAGTAAATATAAGGACAATTAAAAATCATATTACAAATGAGTATTTAAATAAAATGTTTCAACATGTCAATGTCATAGTCATAGATTTAAGGAGCTAATAAAGCATGAGTAGTTAAATAAATATTCATTGTATGCTTCAAATACTCATAGTTTCAAGAAGCTTGTACACATTTAGTCCAATGCATGTCCAAGATATCATTTTGCATTAAGCACCTTTTTCAATTTTTATCATTTATTGTCCATGCACTATCAATCAAACACTTTAAAGATATTCCTTAAAATATATAAGAAAAACAATTTAAAAAAGATTTTTCTCAACAAAAGCATGTCATCATGAGAATGTCATTATTTAACCCTTTTTGATAACCTCTTTTCAACAATATTTTCACACAAGCAGTTTAGTAAGATTTCTCTTAAATGTGTATAAGACTATCAACTCAAGGATAAGTTTTCTCATTAAGACAATATCATTAACAATGAAGCATTGCCAAAGAATTTAGCACATATTGCAATTACATAAAGAAATGACATGATCAAGTAGGCACAAGTATGATTGCAAGAAAGATTTTGGCTATCTTCACTAATCATAATTCCAATTCATTCAACACAATGCATGCATAATTTCAATAAAAAACATGGGCATATGCAAAAAGGATGATCAACAAGGTTCAAGATACATGTTATTTCTCAATATTTCATAATTCATGAATGATACCACTTGTCATTAAACATTGAAAATAGAGCACTCAACTCATGAATATATCTAAAATAAGCATCCAAGCATCAATGAATACCAATTGTCAAAATTTAAGAAATGAGCATTCAATTGGTAACCTATAAGCTCAAGTTGGATGCATACAAAGTCTTTACATTATGCAATCATTTAAGCTCATGGAAGACATAGTTAACATTTAAATACATGTTAATATTTTAACTATGTCATCATGGTATATTATGATCTAACTCAACACTTTAAATTTCTCATTCTAGAACATAACTCAAGTCAAGTTATCGGCTTCAAATCTTAAGGTCAAGCAAGATAAGATATCATGTGAGCATGTAACTTAGCCAAAATGATAGATGAACTAAAACTATGTTTCATGAAGTTCAATTTGTTCATCATAACCAATTTCATATGTATAATCAAGAAATCAATTTTAAAACAATCAATTAAGCACAGTCATAAAGCATATTCCAAAAATTGATTCAAAAACAAGCATTTTTTCATTTCAATTCCTCAAGAAATGATTTAATCAACATGAACATATAAATATTTCATTTTCAAGAAATAATGTCATCTATGCAAACACTTAAGATCAACAAATTCAAGCATTTACTTATGCTTTCATTTTTATCAAGAACAAGTCATAATAACATTTTCAACATGTGACAAACTTGTTCAAGCTATATATTGATGTAAGCTCAAGCATGGCAAATGATTTTCTCTTATACATTCATATTGATGAAATCAATTTCAAGTAGTCAAGCAGTCAAGCATTGTTTTAACCATTTTGAACTTCTCAATTTGATTCTAAATTTTCAAAACAAGGTTGTTCAAAAGGTCAATTCATCTTAGACACAAAGAAATTAACAAGATTAACTTTTAAGCTCAAGTTCCTTGTTTAGACTACTAGAATAAATGTCAGGGCAAGTTATCAAATATGCTTATGTTATTATCATATCATCTTTATCAAATCATTTATGTTCAGTTTAAATGCATCTTATGCTCAGATACCTTGCAATCAACAATTGTGCACAATCAACACTCAATCATGTATAATTTCAAGCAAATCCAACATGAACAACACTTAATTTCAAATAAGCAATTTGCAAACAATCAAATTTCATCAATCAAGCATTATTTAAAAATTAAAATAGAAAGGAAACAAATATCACCCATTTTTCAAATTTGACGTTCAATTTTCAAATTGCTCTTTCTTGTTAATTTATACCTATAAGAATTATTTTCACTAGATATTAGGTATCCAAATTTGCTTTGGATCTTTGAGAGCTAGTCTCAACAAACATATACACAAGATAACAAGTAAAATAGGAATACAATAGGATTTTTTTTTTGTTATGCTGGAAGATCTTGTAGGGCCTAGCTACCCTGTTGAAATTTTATTAATTAAAAAATAAAAGTACTAAAGGAGGGGGACCTAAATCGTACCTCCAAAGTTACATGAAAAACATGATCATAAGTAAAATAAAAGTAAGCACCTAGTAAAGATACTACTTCCCATGCATATTTGTTTAGAATGCATATGGAAAGTGGTATTACTTTAGTACATGAGTCTATGTGAAAATTAAAACTGTAAAATAGGAGTACTACTTCTTTACATTTATTTAAAAGGAACATATGGTAGATTTAATTTGTCTAATCTAAGAATTCCTCTAAGCTCACCTTTGGCTTGTGAAAATACTTGCAGGTTCTTGTTCGTGTACCCCTAATTTGAGAGATGATCTGCAGCTTGGTTCCTTTCTCTATGAATGTGTGAGATCCGGAAAGAGGACGACTCAAGCTTTTTCGAATAGAGGCCAACAAATATCGAGTCTGAGAAGAGCCTTTATGACCTTCATGTATCATTTGTACAACCACTTTCACATCCAATTTTATCCAAAATCTAGTCACATTGTACTCAATGCATAAAAGCAAACCTCGATGTAATGCCATTAATTCTGCCTGCAGTGAATTATATGATTCAAAATTTTTAGAAAAATTGAAAATCGTGGTACCTGTATGGTCTCGAAAGATTCTACCACCAGCAGCATTTTGAAAGGCATCTTTGGAACTACCATCAACATTCAGCTTAAATTCACCTATCAATGGTTTATACCAGTAAATAATTATTGGCAGAGTAGGACTCTTTCATTCAAATTAAAAACCCCAATATGCAGCAATTTCAAGATCTCCTCGCCATTGCCATTGACGTAATAGATTACCCTAAGAAAGCTACCGTAACATTTTCATAGTCCGCCAAATAACTCTATCAGGATACATTCCAAGGCTCCTATGCATTGCATAATTTCTTTCAACCCAAAGAAACCAACAGATCAACAAAGGCAATAATTCTCGAATATGACCAGGTTTACTATAATCCCTGGAATAATACCAAGAGTGAATAATATGCATAACATTTATGGGATTAGTAATATAGATTTGAAAGAATTTTGCAAAATAATTCCAAACCTATTGCGCAACCATACCATCCCATAGTACATGCATAATCGTCTCCTCTGGTCGACAACAACGACACTTGGATACTAACTGGAAGCCTTTTGATTTCATCCAAAGCTCTATAGGAATCTAATTATGCACCTGTCGCCATAAGAAAAATGAAACCGTAAGTGGCATGCTCGTATGCCAAATAAACTTACCCAATGGGTGAGTAGGGTATCTTTGGCGTATGCACTCTTGGTAATGAACTCACCATTCAATGTGAGCACCTAAAATGCCAAATCCTTCTGGTGGTAGCTAATAAGTACCTTCAAGATCTCATTAACGATAATATCTAGTAATACAGCCTTAAGTTT
This sequence comes from Theobroma umbraticum, assembly GCF_002168275.2. Lineage (NCBI taxonomy): Eukaryota > Viridiplantae > Streptophyta > Magnoliopsida > Malvales > Malvaceae > Theobroma > Theobroma umbraticum. The sequence goes on along the minus strand of NW_018397271.1, from coordinate 1,281,747 downwards.
ATTCACATCCCACTCATTTCCATCAAAAAAATAATTAACTTTAATCATGGAATGAAAAAATGAAGGGAAAGAGTTTATCAGTAGCTCATCACCTAACCAAGCATCATGCCAAAACAATAATTCACCCTTACCAATCCGCCACCTTATGTGCTGCCCAGTTTTGTCTCTCACAATAATCATTCGCTTCCATGTAAGAGAATCATGTATTTTGGTAGTGATTATGTGAGGAATTTGGCCAGTGCAATATTTAGCTCTCATGTACTGTGTCCATAAATTATTGCAAGTCTAAAATCACCACCAATGTTTTGCAGAAAAGGCCTCAAAAACATCATTCAAGCTTTGAATACCTAAACCACTTTCACTACCAGGGAAAGTGAGTTTATCCCAAGATTCCCAATGAATCCTTTTGTTATCCGTGGACCCTCCCCACAAAAAACTGTTGAAAAGTCTTTCAATTTACTCTATAATACACGTTGGAGGTTTAATGACTTGAAGTAGATAAATAGGCAATGATGATAGCACACTCTGCACTAAGGTAATTCTCCCCTCTAGGGACAGCATTTTATTTTCCCATCCTAAAATTCACTCCCGTATCTTTGCTACTAGATCATCAAATAAGAATACCTTCTTAGGGCCTTCGTAGAAGGGCGCACCCAAATAAGTGATTGGTAAGCAACGTTGAGTAAATCCTGTAGTCTGAGATATGATTTGGCGTCTAGAGTTGGCCAAATTCTTGTGAATAATGAAGGAGCTTTTTCGGTGGTTGACTCGCTGCCCAGACACTGTTTCATATTCCTACAAAAATGACATTATTTTCTACAAAGATGACTTAGCACCATTAGAGAAAATAAGCACATCATCTGCAAAGGCAAGGTGACTCACTACCTGTTGAGTTTTAGGTTGACTAGAATTCTATATCTTATTTGATTAGAATTTTAGTTTATGTACAACATTAAGTAGTTGTATAGTTTTAAACTTCTTATTCCACATAGAGTCCTAATCACATTCTACTTTGGACTTTTATACTATAAAAGTATATCTCTAGGCTTTAGAATTGAAAGTAGTGCTTTGAGAGTCTTAGAGAAAGGACACTTTATAACTCTGTCTTTTGCTCTAAGTGGAGTTAGAGTGGTTTGGGTAAGTGTTCTTGGGAGGTTATTGAGAAAGAGTGTGCAAGGGATCTTGGGTTGGTTTGGAGAGCCATAGAGATCAATTTATTGTACTTTAATTTCTCAATAATATAAGAATAGTTTCACTCCGTGGACGTAGGCAAGAGGCCGAACCACGTAAATTCTTGTGTTTTTCTATTTGCTTGATTTCTCTGGGTTTTATCTTTATTGTTTCTTGGGCAATTTTCATAACAAACTAGTATCAGAGCTTTGGGTTCGGTAAAATTCAAGATTCAACAAGGATGTCAAAAGTTACTAGTTTTACAAATTTTTCAATTGAGAAGTTTGATGGAAAGACTAGTTTCACGCAATGGTAGAGAAGGATGAAAGATCTCCTTGTACAGCAAGGCTTAATGCGCCCCTTGCTAGGAAAGGAGGAAGGGCAACTCAGATGACATGAAGGATGTTGAATGGGCAGAGTTGGAGCAAAGGTGTGTGAGCACTATTCGGCTTTGCATTGGAGATAACGTGTTTAATCATGTTATTGATGAGGATTCTGCTCCAAGGTTGTGGGCAAAGTTAGAGAAGATTTATTTGGCGAAAAGTCTTTCTAACAAGTTGCAACTTAGGCGAAAGTTGTATCGTTTAAAGATGGAAGAGAATGGAGACCTCATGAAGCATATGAATGAATTCGATGGGATCATTAATCAGTTGAAGAAGGTTGATGTGAAGGTGGAGGAAAAGGAAAAGGCACTGTTGTTCCTAGCTTCGCTTCCAGACTCCTATGAGGTATTTGTAGAATCTCTAATATATGGGATGGATACAATAACGTTAGAACAAGCACAAGCAACATTAATGTCTCGTGAAGCCCGAAAGAAAAGTAAGGAAGGAGATAGAGATCCAAGTGGCTTGGCATTGGTAACTGAGGCTCGTAGGAGGAAGTCAACTGATAAGGGATCTAAGGGTGGCAAGTCTAGATCCAACAATGTTCAGTGCTTTCAATGCAAAGGGTATGGACATATTAAAAGGGATTGTCCTACAAAAGGGGATGAAAGTAACAAGAACAAAAGTGAGTGCACTTTCGTTGTTGAAGGTGATGATTGTGATGTCCTTACAATCTCAGAAAATATGGATGCAAATTCTGATTGGTATTTAGATTCTGCTTCTGCCACTCACATATGTTATCAAAAGGATTGTTTTGATTTACTTCAAGAAGGGATGGCTGGGAATTTGACTCTAGGTAATAAGTCAATAGTGAAAGTCATGGGTCTTGGAGTAGTAAAAATCAAAATGTTTGATGGGGTTGAGTGCTCTTTGGGTGGTGTGGCCTATGTCCCGGAGATGCATAAGAATATAATATCATTGAGCCTGTTAGACTCCCAAGGTTATGGATATTCAGCTTGTGATGGAGTGGTAAAAGTCACACAAGGCGACATGGTCCTGATGAAGGGGAATTTGTATAATGGCTTATATCGTCTAGAATGTGAGGCCTCAAAGGGATGGGAACAGTGCACAGGAGATGGTAGCTACCAAAGTGAGATTTTATTTGCCGAGGAAGTGATAAAAGGTTCCCATGATGTAGACGATGATGAAAGGACGAAAAATCTTGCTAGTGGTGAATTGGAAGGGTCATTGAGGTCCCTTTCCAAAGTCAAATTAGTGCCATTGACTTGACGGCTACACAGGTGCATTAGTCGTTTTGTGGAATCGAGTGTTGGACCATGCTTGATTCAATATGTGTAGTCGTGGTAATTAT
>NW_018397271.1:1242119-1278626 GCF_002168275.2 Theobroma umbraticum | reverse complement strand
TTTAAACTTCTTATTCCATATAGAGTCCTAATCACATTCTACTTTGGACTTTTATACTATAAAAATATATCTCTAGGCTTTTGAATTGAAAGTAGTGCTTTGAGAGTCTTAGAGAAAGGACACTTTGTAACTCTGTCTTTTGCTCTAGGTGAAGCTAGAGTGGTTTGGGTGAGTGTTCTTGGGAGGTTATTGAGAAAGAGTGTGCAAGGGATCTTGGATTGGTTTGGGGAGCCATAGAGATCAATTTATTGTACTTTAATTTCTCAAAAATATAAGAATAGTTTCACTCCGTGGACGTAGGCAAGAGGCCGAATCACGTAAATTCTTGTGTTTTTCTGTTTGCTTGATTTCTCTAGATTTTATCTTTATTGTTTCTTGGGCAATTTTCATAACACTACCTTTGAACAATTAGAAAAATAATGAATAGAAGGATATTGAGCATAAAGTGCATTCAAGTCTCTGCATAGATATTTTGTTGCCAGGACAAAGAGTAAAGGGGAGATAGAATCCCCTTGACGTAACCCTCTCTCCGATTTAAAGTACCTCACTGCCTTACCATTAATCAACACTGAAAACGAACAATTAGATATGCACCTTCGAATCATATGAATCCATTGTGAGTTGAAACCAAACTGTTGTAGCATTCTGTAGAGAAAGTTCCTTTCCAGGTGGTCATAAGCTTTCATCATGTCACCACCTCTCACCTTTTGATCAATTTTTCCCACTAATTCTTGTGCTAGTAGAATATTATCACTAATTAATCTCCCACCCACAAATCCACTTTGATTTTTTGAGATGATGGAAGGTAGAAGCTTGGGCAACCAGTTTGCTAAGACCTTTGTAATAATTTTATTCAAGACCATACAGAGGCTAATTGGTTTGAAGTCACTCCATTTAGATGCATTGTTGGTCTTGGGTAGTAGAACGAGTGTAGTTGAAGTAACTCCCCTAGGCATGGCCGCCCTTGAAAAAAATCCTCCATCGCAGCCAAAAGGTCTACTGTTATATTATCCCAACAGTGTTGGTAGAAATAGGAAGAGAAATCATTAGGACCAGCAACATTATCCTTATCAATGGCAAAAATAGCTTCCTTGACTTCTAGCAATGATGGAACTACACATAAATTGGTATTATCAGATTCAGAGAAAATAAAAGGGATGAAGGAAGCATTAAACCTAGATATATCACTCTATTCTTTTTGCATGAGTGAAGAAAAGAAGGCCACTGCAGAATTATGGATATGACTTTTGACTCTCTTTTTTTATACCCTCATATGGAAAAATATGGTATTTCTTTCACCTTTAACTACCCATTTCACTCCAGATTTTTGCTGCCACAAGGCTTCCTCAATGCTTAGGAAATGATTAAGTTAAGCATAGGACTTGTTTAGAGCCACTCTGTTATCAAAGGATTGCTCTTGCTGAAAATGTAACTCACAAGCTTCTGCTGTTTTGCCACCTCTTTAAGATTGTGAAAGATGTCACCAAAAACAACTTTATTCCACCATTTAAGATGTTGTTTCAATTGGAGCTGTTTCCTCCAGAAAGCTTCCATCCTCTTTCCGTTTATAGGCAGTTTCCAGTTAGCTTCTACACATTGTCTAAAGTCATGATGGTGAGTCCATACATGCAGGAAGCAAAAAGAAGATGGTGTTTTCTTAAAGGATCTCGAGCATGAAATTAACATGGGACAATGGTCAGAACCATCCCTATTCAAATGTTGCACTCTAGTGATTGGTAGATAGTCTAGACATTGGTAATTGTAAACCACTCTATCCAATCTCTGAAACATGTGAGAATTTGTACACGTATAAGGATTGAACTCAAAGCCGCCATCTACCAAACCGCAGTCTAGTAATGTTAATGCCAAATCCTCCATTGAGCCTCCATGAGGGATAGCACCATATAGTCTTTTCTCTCTGTTTAATATAACATTAAAATCCCTTCCCACTAGCTACGGTGCTTGAATGTCTCCAACTAAGTTTCTCAACACATTCCAGAGTGAAACATTTTGTGTCCTAGTGCATTTCGCATAAACAAAAGAAGCTAGTAAAGGAACCTCCAACCAAGGCAAAGAAAGCCTAACATGTAAGCATTGAAGGTGATCTACCAAAACTTCACAAGAAATATCATAAGAGTAAAACAACCATATTTTTTTAAAGCAATTTGAGATAACCTTCTCACAGCCCAACCTTCTTCTAAAAAACTCTACCTTTTTATGATCAACCATAGGCTCAAGAATAGACAAAATTTTTAATTTGTGCATAAGTTGTAATTTTTTATTCTTCTTTGTACAACCTTACCTACAATACCTCGCACGTTCCAGATTATGTCCTAGCAGAGAAGCATGCAGATATGGAGTCGACGTCTTGACTTCCATCATTGTCTTCTTCTTCCACTTCCTCATCTGAGGAGGCGTTTATGGATTGCTCAATCGGTAAATCACCTTCAGATTTTCTTTTTCTCAACACTGCTAAATGCACCTTCATCTTTGTGTGGTTAGTGTCATCACAAGATTGAACTAAACTTGGTTCTTTGTTAAAGCTGCACTTGCCGATAGTCACATCTTTATCATCATTACCTCCTGTTTTTTCACATGTGCATGCATCATTCGGATTGCATAAACCATCTCCCTACTATTGGCTTCCACTTACCGATCCGTCTTGGGCTTGCTCACCACTTGCATGAGAATGAGTAGTGTCGAGTGGGAGAAAGCCATACCGACTCAGGAGTATGAGTTCCGTCACCTTTGGTTTCTTCAACACTTGGAGCCCTTTGTTGAGCTGCAAATTCGTTTTCAACCGGTTGTGCTCTCTGTTCCATCCTTCTTCCGCCATCATTTGGCAAAGATGCACTTACATGGATGTGAACAGTACCGAGTTGAAGAAAGCCGAGTTGACTCAAATCTTCTTTGTCGAGTTGACTCACCTCCATGGAATTTCTCCACAACCTTCTACTATCTATTGCCTTTCATCCATATGCCTTCCTTCCTCCATTGGCTACACCCAACCATCACCATCCCTTGCCGCCATCATTGACTGCCGGTCCATCGGCAGCTTATTTGTCTTCTTTTGTTTTTTTGCACCGTTACGTGTGCATTGTCTATTGCCCATTTAATCGCAACATGGCTCCCCACATTGTTTATGCTATCATTTGTGTTTGCGCTGGTCTGCCAACTCGCATTCACCCTTGCCTGCGTGGAACTCCAATCCACCACACTTTCATCCCTCGTTTGAACCACGAGACCGCCTACTGCATTAAGCGATCGATCGATCGAATTTGCTCCATCTTTTCTGTTGTGATTGAGAAAACAGTTAAGAGATGCCCATCCACATTTTGCTTCCCCAATGCCATCCCCACCACCCCCAGTTGCATTTCTTTCTCCATATAACACTTTTCAAAATTTTGCATGGTACTATTCACCTTCTTTATTCGCCACTGTTTTGCGATCTCATAATCTCCATCATCTTCCATTACTTCCAGCACCCAAAAGCATTAGAGTTTTTTACCAGATCTGCTCGGCTACCCTCAGAAATAATCTCCATGCCATGAGAATCCTTGGCTCCGCTTTTACCACCCTTCTTTACCACCGTCCATCTCATGCTCTGTTTTCTTTGTTCCATTCGAACCGGCTCTTACCTTTTCCAACTTTTGGTCATCAGATCTCCTTCTTCTTTACTTTCCAAACCTTTTCCATTATCATCTGCCTGCTTTTTACCCACAAAGGGCTTTACTTGTGCAACACTCGGCTTCTCCACCTTCTGCCCCCGCACCAGACATGATGAGATATTGTGCCCCACATGACAACAGTGGGTCCAATACTCCAGAAGTTTGGCAAACTCCACTTTCTGTTGGAATCGACCAGTGATGTTTCCTATGCTTCTGTCCCAAGTCATAATCCAGATCTGTTCAAATGGAGGCTGCTGGCAATCATATTCGACAGAAACTCAGGCCATGCTTGGCCTTGTGCCATTTGTTGTGGCTTCATCCACAAACAATGGTCTCCCACTGACTTGGCAATCATCAGCAACGTCGATTTGTCACATAAATGAGCACGCAGGTTAGGGAATAAGATCTATACTAGAACCAAAGAGGATTCCTCTTCTGGTTGGAAATTAGAAGTCCACTTAAAGACTTTCATCTTTTGGTTTACGATAAACCATGCCTGACACATCCAGAGCTTATTCAGATCTTGCTCGTTGGATAGGTGGATCAGTATGTGCTTGTAGTCTAACCACCAAATCTTATATGCACCCACCTAACCGGTGCCTTTGAAGGCAGCCCGAACAGCATTCAACTTAGGCATATAGGAGAACTTTCCAACCATGGAGTGTTTGAATGGCTGAGCAAGAGCGACGATCTCATCATCAAAGAAAGACATAGCCGGCTGATCTTTATACCAAAAAGGCTCACGGTTTGTTAGGATAAAGTTGGTTTCTCTCAGCCACCACACTTAGAAAGGACTTCTTATGTGCTCGGGGGGAAGCAGGAGGCTTTTGAAGGTCTTTCATTTGCAAGCCACCATTTTTGACTAGCTGCTGCAAATCATTAGCTTCCGTTGGATTGTGGGTGGCCCCCCTCTTAGTATGGGTAGTGACGAACCAATGTGCTGGGATAGGAAAAGAAGGTCCGGGCCTACCAGCGGCCATCCCTGGAAGGTGAGGAAGTGGGGGAAAGTGCGAAATGTTAGAAAAAGTTCCTACTCATATCTTCTTATCTTTTCTTTCCTTTAACAATAATTTTTTAATTTCTTACTTTTTTTTTCCAATTGATTATAATTTTTTTTAAATATTTAAACATTTATTCTCAATTGATTATTTTCTTCCATTGATGATTCATTTTCAAGTCTAAGATTTACAATTTTTTCCTTTTGATTTAAAACTTAGATGTTGGTAAATGAAAATTAAGTCTTCAAACATATTTACCAATTCACTATCTATAAGAATATGTGGTATATGAGAAGAAGAACCTACCTCATTGTTTGGTCTTAAAGTTTAAAATTTGATGTTCTCTTCATCATCGCTTGATGAGTTTATACCCAAGAGATCATCCTCTTCTAGTTCTCTTTCAAATAGTTGCCCATATAACTCTTATAGCTTGTCCTATATCTCCCTAGCATTGCCATAATTTTGAACTTAATTGTATTGCTTTTCTTCATGAGCAGTAAGAATGGTATGCATGGCTTTGGTATTGAATTCAATCAAATCAAAATCATGTGAATTCCAATTTGCTATGTCATTCTCTATTTTGTATGGACCATATTCAATTTGTTTCCATGTTTGATAATCACTTGCAATAATAAAATGTTTCATTCTATATCTCCAAGTATGAAAGTCTTCACCATTGAAATATAGAGGCTCAAGATATGGTGATCATTCTTGGGTCTTGTAATGATCAAGTACCATGAGGCAAAGTTTGAAACTTCATCATCCTCCTTATCTTGGAAGTCATCACTATCGCTCCAAGTTGTTATCATCTCTTTCTTCTTAAACTTCTTAAAGTGTTCCTCATGTTATTGGTGAAACATTCGTATTTTGTTTGACCGAGCCTTTTAAAATTAAAACATATCAAGTGGTATTTTGTATGTTCTTCCTTAGGCATATCCCTTCTTATAGGTTTCCTAGCTTTAAATTTTTTCTTCATATATCTACTAAATTTCCTAGCTAGCATTGTCATGTCCTTTTCATTCTCACTTTCACTCTTGGTGCTTCTTTCCTCTTCCTCAACTATAGATTTAAGGGCTATTCTGTTAGGTTCTTCTCTCTCATTTCATGTTTAAAAGTCATTTCATAAGTGAAAAGCGAACCTATGAGCTTCTCTAACTTAAAGTCTTTGAGGGTTCTAGCTTCTTCTATAATCGTGACTTTAGGTCTCTAATATTTAGATAGGATGTACAAAATTTTTTGAACAAGTTAAGCATTGGAAAAGTCTTTCCCTAGAGCCTTTAATCCTCCTACAATATTAATGAATATCTTAAATATGTCATTAATTGACTCACCCTCTTTCACCTTAAAAAGCTCATAATCATGTGTAAGCAATCCAATTTTGGATTTCTTAACTTGGTCAGTGCTGTATAAGTGATTTCCATGGTGTCCCAAATTTATTTAACATTTTCACATAGACACTTTATTAAACTTGCTAGATCTTAGGGCACAAAAAAAAATATTATAAGCCTTGCAATTTGTTTGAATTAATATCTTATCTTTATCATCCCAATCATTTCTAGACTTAAGTACTATTTTGCCATCTACCTCCTTATTTGGAACATATGGACCATCTAGTGTGACATTCCAAACATCTAAGTCTATAAATTGAATAAATATTTTTATACATTTCTTCCAATAAGGATAATTTTTGCTTACAAAATAGAGTGGCCTTTGGATTGATTGCCTTTCACCCAGTACAATAGTCATCACTTTGATTTTTGTTGATTTGAGTTTCGACAAAAGATCTCTTAAAGGCGATTAGACCTACAAAATTTAAAACCAAGCTCTGATACCAATTGTTAGTGTAGAAGTCTTAAAATGAAGTATACTAAGAGGGGAGTGTGAATTGGTATATTAAAAATTTCTTTGAATATCTAAGTATAAAAATCAAAACTTTTTCACCTAAAAATATTTTCTAGTATCATAAATAAGTTCTCAACAACAAAATAGTAAGCACAAAAGTAATACACCAAAGTAAAATATTTTCTTAAATTAAATTCTAGCTATGAATAATAAAGTGAAAATATTTTTCTAATTGTAAAACAATAAATCAATGTAAAACTAAATCTCTAAGGCAAGTGCAAGCAATAAACAATAATGTAGAAAATTAAAATAAGTCACAAAAAATTTATGGTGGTTGAACTTTTTCAATGCCTACATCCTTTTCCTTGGTAACTAAGAAATTTCAATCTACTGACAAGGATTCTTACTTTTTAATGAGAAGTGATAACCCTTACACAATCCACAAAAGAATTCTTGTTTTTAAATAATAAATGGTAACCCTTACACAATCCACAAGGGATTCTTGCTTTTTAGCTAGATCAAGTGATAACCCTTACAATAATTTTTTCGCAAGATCAAATGATAACCCTTAAGTAATCCACGAAGAGATTCTTGCTTTTTGATGAGATCAAGCGATAACCCATACACAATCCACAATCAGATTCTTGCTTTTTAAATGTGAAACGATAACACTTACAAGATAACTTTTTAAAGTTAAGCTAGAACATTTACAAGATGTATGTACAAATTTGAATAAGAAAATGCAGCTCAAAGGTTAGGTGCTAAAACTTTAAGCTTGTTTGTAGTGAGAGAAAAAGTTTTAGCTTGAATGAAAGAAGGATTCAACTTTGTAAGCTTGGTGGGAGACTAAAAGGATGTTAAAAAGTGAATATGAGCTTTTTGTAGTCTCTCTAGGGTTTGAAGCTTTGGTTCAGGTCTTCTTTTACTTCAAAATGGCTTATATGTGTCTATTTATAGCTAAGGCAATGTTTAGAGCTATTAGATACAAGTTTGAATCATATCTAACCATTGTTGAAGCTTAAAGGTCAGCTATAATGCTCTCAGAATGGACTATGTTCTTCAAATTTCTTAAATTAGGGTTTCCATAGTCAAGAATAAGCTTTCTCTAGTTGATCCATCTCCTGAGAGCGTGTTTTTAGCAAGTCTGAGCTGCTATAGTTGACTATGCTTCCTTTATAGTCGACTATGGCCATTTAATCTTGACTTTTGCTTACTTTGGACTTGTGAAGGTCGACTATGCTTAGTTTAGGGTCAATTATGTTTGTTCAAACTGTGATTTTCTTGAGCTTTTTAATACAAGGTTGACTATGGTTTTATAATCTTCAAGTTTTGCACTCTTTCAGCATTTAGATCTACTCGAGCTTCTCTAGGATCGACTTTTGACTTATGTCTTAAAGTTTCTTTAGTTTTTTGACACTTCTCTTTAACTATGTCTTTTTTGCCTTGTTCTTACATTCAAATAACATTTCAAGACATGTTTGCTCTTCTATTCTTAGATGAATATGCATTATTTAAAAACTTGTGAGGTGTTTTCTAATGAAGTATGGCTTTTCAAACAAATACGTAACCTTAGGGAATTAAAATGTATTTGACATAATTTCCAATGTTTGACATTAAGTTCAAGGAAACATGTGATTTTTGTCAAATCAAAACATGATGTAAATAAAGCCTAACATTATTGATGATTGTTGAACACTTAGGTTCTATTAAAACTTTAAGGAATTCATTGGATTGAAGTGTAGTGTGCTGTAGAGGTCAAGTTTACAAAGGTGAGTGGTGTTGTTGATTTATCACGTAAGTGCACGTATCATTAACAAGTAATATAGTAATGAATACAGTATCATTCCCATAGAGAATTGTTTTAATTCCTACTATTAACTACTAAAACTATATCACCCTAATCTTATCCAAACAATTAATACTAATAAACTAATAAACTAAAAATAAAACAAATCTAAAATCTATTAGCAAATTTACTTTATTAAATTCGAGTGACTACCAGACCTAAGATTATGATATCCTTGAATACTTCATCTGATTATTATTTCTCTCTCTTAACTTAGTTTAATGGATTAAGTTGCCAACCTAGAGTCTTAAATTATTAACAAGTTTTTGTCGAGTTTCTCATAAGAATATCTTTCTCAATTAATTTACTATATGTCTATGCAAATTAAATTGAAGAAAGATTCATTAAGTTTGTGCTCTAATTTTGGCTACATATGCCTTATAAGTATATGTCCACACCCTATATGTAAATCAAACCACCTAATCAATTAAGTGAATTCGATCATACGCTATTTTATTCAAGGTCTACCTAAATCTCCTTCGTCAAGGTTTAACCTAGGTTTCCAATTCAATCTAATTGGTGATCAGGCAATTAAAAGCATTAAAAATAAAATAAAATAAATAACATAAATTCACCAAACATAAGTAAAGGAGAGATAAATAATTTAGACTACATATTGAGTTCAATCATAATTTTAGATAAACAATTTAGTTCGTCATCAAGTCACACATCATCATTGAATAAAGTTTAAACATTAAAAACTACACTAAGAAAAATAAAGAATAAAGAAACTCCAAAAGTGAAACTCTTGATCTTCAAATCTTCTTGAATCCTTCAATTTTTTTCTAGCTCCAATGAGACTTTTTTTAAGTGATTTTGTGACTTGAATCTCAGCTGTCAATCTGGTATCTCGTTCTTTTTTTTTCCTCTTCCCAAAGTCTGCCGAAAGGTTGTTTTTATAAAGCTTTGAAGTTAGGCCAAGTTGGGTGAGGCCAGAAGCCAATTCCAATTGGAATTTCCTCATCAGACTATGTGGGTTGCAACCTTGCCCAATTAATTAACAAAAATCGTAATTGCTATAAGACTGCTATAGTGCATCAAATTTAATAAGATTATTAACCACCTTCCAAGCCAAACTGGCAAAGTGGTCAATATGAAAGTTGTATAGTTTACTCTCACCTTTCCAATTATCTAAGAATTGTTTCATTTAAAGTTCTGTGGAGAGAGTTATGGCAAAAATACCAAAACATGTGCAGTGAAAGTATGCACCCAGAAATTGCTCTTCTTTTTCCACTAAAATTCTTCTTCCATCAAACACCTACAAAAATCACAAATAAATCAATAACAACCTATCTTAACTACATTAACACCAAGTTAAGTATAAAATTAACCAAGATTAGATTGACTCACCTAAATTAACTAATTTAAAATAATTAAATAAAATCTACTAATTTTTATTCATTACTACAAGAACTAACCTAAATTACTATCAAAATTAAGGCCAAATAACTCTATATCATAAAGTTATCAAGTGGATATACCTTTTAAAGTATTAATATGCAAAATTAAGCATGATTTATTGATGTGTTTATCTTGCCTGATTCAAATATCATTTGTATACCAATAATTTCAAAGGTTTAAATTCAAATGATTTCAAAGAAGTTTTTGGATCTACTATGTATGTAAATATACTATTATGTATTAACTTTCGACAAAAGGGGACAAGCCCTTTAAATGCTTTCCTTTAAAAATGAGTTCAAGATAGTATAATGAGTATGAATTGCATGTACGCTAGATATGATGCTTAGGTGGATGTAGATATTCCCACCTATAAGCTTATGGAATGATTATGTGATTTGTATATGGTGTAGTTTCGCATACCTTATAAGTTAAGCATCAGCAATAATAAAGTATGAATGTAAGATGTAGCTAGATGTGGGGCATATACCACACAGACAAAGAAATCCAAGATAGTAAGGAATGTACCATATCCTCGATATGAATGAGGTGAAATGCCACTCCATGTGCACACAATTATCCAAGATAGTGGGGATTAAACCTTATCCGCTATGAGTTAGGGTGAACTACCACTCAAAGATATTTGAGTTCTAGTTGATTCTTAGAAAAAGTAAAGAGGTTAGACTTCAGGAAGATTATGTACAAGTTATGAATGAGAAAGTGATACAAAGTAGTAGAGAAATTGATGGAATATGGTTTAATCCAAGTGAATCTTACACTACCTGATTGTCCCTAACTGTAAAAAACATATAAGAGTTAGAAGGTGTAGAAATTTCTAGAAATTTAAGTTTTAGGACTAAAGTATCAATGCTTGGTCTTCAAATATTGATATTTAGAAAACAAAATGCCCAATGAAGCATTTTGTGTAAAAGTATCAATACTTTCTAGAAACGTATCGATACATAGAGTCTAAAGAGGATTCTAAAGTAAAAGTATTCATACTTCACAAGTATCAATACTTCAGTTATAGCACAGTGTTTTCACTCCTTTTTCACAAAATTTTCAAATATTTTCAACTCCCATTTTATCTTTAATGTTTATATAACTCTAGCTTTAGTAAATCCTCATGAAATGGTTTTAAACAACATTCTTCACCAAAGTTTGAAGGAAGCTTATGAGATTTATGAATGTCATGATTATACAACTTATGATTTATGTGAAAGCTTTTCCTTTTGGCTTGTCGCATATTCACTTATGGAGTCCTTATGACTCACACGTTAGTTTCCCTTCTTTTACAAATCAACAATTAGTTGATCACCCTTGTCACAGAGATGTGCTCTTAATCTTCCTTTGATAAATGTTCTAGCAACCACTTGATGCCTAGAAGGTCGAGTCATTTTCCACTAATGGGTTAATCTTTATTTTATTATTATATGTTGTTGGATGTTTCCTTTATAAGTATGTAACCAAGAGTGGCACCATGATTTACATGTTTTGAATAATTTAACAGTTAAATGTTTATGATGAGATATTTGCATGAGTTACGAAAAATAGTTTTGATTTAAAAGTTTATTAGCATTTCTACATGTCGTAAGGTAGCATTCACCATGTTGTGATGGTGCCCAAAATAATGTTCATTAGTGTTTCCACACATCATGATGTAAAATTTCACCATGTTGTGATGGTGCACCAGATTGCATGATGATATATTAAATGATAATGTGTATGTTTGATATGTATTGACAGTGTATGAATGATGAGTTTTTTGGGCTTAGTGGACCATACCCACATGGTCTTTACGTAGGTCATGTCCCCAGAAATGAGCTGTGGCAAACAATGAAACTTGAACTAAGTGCTAAAATGGAAAAGATAAAATTAAAGTAGACATTATAGCATGCTCTATGTCTTGTCGAGATAGTAAATGATGAAAGGATAATAATTACATGATAAGACTAGTCACTGAAAGATTCAATCATACCATTATGACTCTTCCTAACATTTGGTTAGTCACAATGCGTTGCTAGATACTAATCTTGACTCATAAATATGAACTAATCAGTTAAAGAATTGGTGATGAATGCAACGAAGTCTGATTCATTTAAACCTAGCTCAACTTGGAGTACGATTTATATTTATTACTAACATTTTAAGAACTTAATGGGTCATGCACATTAAAGAATGTCAATTGAGAATGTGAAAAAGGGTTGTTTAAGATTGACTTAAGTGTAAGAAGCTTAATTGAATGGTTCAATTAATCTTGAGGCAATTTATTAATTATCATAAAGTTCTGCACATTCTACTAAGATTAGGATTAACTCAATTACCTATAAATAGCAAAGTTATCTTCCATTTGAAAGGGTGTTACAATCAATCCATAAACAACCAAACCCTAAAAGCTAATGAGGAAATCAATAAAAAAAACCAAGCCTTATGAGCTAATTTTGCCCTAGCCTTGTGAACGAAGTTGATGGCTTGCATCTTTTGGTTTTGCACAATTGTTCTTCTTCCCTTATGTGTTGATTTTTGATATTTTTTCTTTTGGTCAAAGATTTGACAATTGTTGTTCCAAATCTAGGGAATGGGAAGAATGAGGATACCTACAAATCTCATCTATTCCTAAGAGATTGCTTCTTTATCACTGGTTAGTGTTCCTCTTTGTTATTACTTATGTTCTGACTTCTTTTAGTGAAAATAGAAATGTTATTACCTCTCTCTAGCATTAGGCTTTTCAAGCATAAGAAAGCCCCTTTTGGAGTTATTCATAATGGCCAATTATGCGGATCACCATTGGAAACTGTACAATTGGATAACTTTTTATATGTTACAACCCAAGCTTGTTATTGAGGATTGAAATTGTGCTTGAATACCTTTTGATTTCAACTCTAAGAGAAAAACATATAATTTTCTTATTTCTCTAGTTAGGGTTTATCTATGCTAGATAACCAATATTGATTCTACCTTTGGAAAAAATTTTAAATTTCCATTACACCTACAATATACTTACATGTTTTTTCCCTAACATCTTACTTATGAAGTAATCAACCACTTTTATAGGTTGAAGTATAGAGATATCTAAACAATGGCTACTTGTTATATAAACAAGTCCACTTAACATAATCCACCATGAGAATTTCATTTTATATTTCACTATAGTGTCTATTGAAACAAATTCTCATGTGGCACCTATGTTAGTGATCCTCATATTTGAGATCATTAACTTATCATGTATATGGAATGTTATTCTTTGATTCTATCTTATGTTTTCCTAGCCAAGAATGTTCGATAGGATGGATATTTGATATATCATGAAACATATGAAACATATAAAGATAAATGAATGATCAACAGATTATTCATCACCCTAAATGATTCTAAAAGGAATATCTCACTACTTCTTAACATGTATTGATAACTCTATTATATAGAGTTATTTTGACTCATTTTGGGAGCTTAAGTAGCTAGATCTTTGAGATTTTATGTTCGAATTTTAGCATTATAGGTGTTTTTTTTAGTTTAAGTTTGATTATTTGTTAAGTGATTAATTTAAGTTATTTTAGTTAAATTTTATGTATTTATTTTTAAATTACTTTAAGATTAGTTATTGCTAATTTCTCCTATGGCTTTTGTAGGAAATTGATGAAAAAGACTCATTTGATGAAAATCAGTGCAAGTATGTGATAGCTTCATTCGTATATGTTTCAATATTTTGACCATATCTCTTTCTAAAAAACTCCAAATGAGGTGATTCTTTGACCAATCAAATTATAAGAAGAAGGGAAACAATTTTTATGTTCACCAATTGGCCCAGTTATGATTGGATCATGGTCAAAACATTTGTCAATTCGGACCACTGCAGCAGGATGTAAAGACTGAACATGATGCAGTATTTGGAGCAAATCTTCAATCCAGAAGTCCAATGATGTGATTTTTAATCCATTGGAAAGTTAAGAGACAGGGATAAAACTTATTTTGTTTACTACTTTTCCCAGTTCTTAACATATCAAGGTGAAACTCAGTTTGAAGTTGATAGACTGCCACAGCGCGGAGAACAAGGCTGCAGCGTTGATGAAAGGAAAACACATACAAAATTCCAGAGAGCTCAGCGCTGCAGCGCTGGAGAAGTAGCGCCGCAGCGCTGCGCGACTTCCCTAAAAAAAATAAAGGACATTAACGGAATTTCGCAAAATTAGGTTATTTGGAGCCTATTTAAGGAGACTTTTTCAGAGATTTTTGAGGCAGCAAGAGAGGCAGCAAAGGAGGCAGCAAGAAACTATTCTGGAGATTTGGAGCCAAGAACAAAGCAAGGAAACAAGAGAATTGGAGAGAGAATCAAGATCATACATCTCTAACTATTAGTTTTCTCTCTTACCTTTGTGTTTTTTTCTTATTTTCTTTGACTTGGATTCATGGCTAAATTTCTTTGGATATTGTCTTTATTAGATATTATGAACTAATTTATTTTTCTAGGATTGCAATTGAACTCACATGTAATCTAGATTTTAATCACTTTCTTTTATTTTCAATGGGATTTGAATTGTTTATTCCAATTTGTTCTTAATGCTTTTAATTGCATGGCCACCAATTAAATTGATCTAGAAACCTAAACAAACTTGGGAAAGGGAGTTTGTGTAGACTAAAATTGGATAGCATATGATCATATTAATTGATTTGCGTATAGGATAGGGATATACCTATAGGCCATATGAGCCAAATTAGAGCCTGAACTTAATGAGTTTGTTTTAATTTCAATTCACATAGGGATATAGTGTTTTGGTTAAAATAGATATTTTTATAAGATGAGTTGGGAGACCCTTATAAATAATTTAGGACTCTAGGTTAGCAATTCAAACCATTGAGATAAGTTAAGGAAGAGAGGTAAGATTTAGATGAAGTGTGAGGGATATTGTAATCCTAGGCTGTTTTGATTTGATATTTATTTGAGTATTTATTATTTGATTTTTCTTAATTTAATTTTGCTATAACTTAGTTTGATTTGATATTATTTTGATATTTTTGGATAAGATTAATTTGCAATAATTTTAGTACTTAGTAAACTTTTAGATCAATTCCCTGCGGGATCGATACTCTACTTGCTATTCATACTATCTATTCGATACGTATACTTGCGTGGTAGAATTTTAACTGACATGTATTAACTTAAGAAATCATTGGCCAAGGTAGAATGAAGATTCAAAAAGGAATTTTCAAATTTCATTAAAGAGTTCTTAAATAGCTTCAAGAGCTAATGTTGTTTATATAGAGAGAGAGTAAACATTGAACTGTACTCTATATCTTACCGAGATATTAGTTGATGAAAGGATTGAATTACATGGTAAGACTTTGCACTGAAGGGTTAAGTAAAATCACTTTGACATTTTTTAACATTTGGGTGGTCTTGACACATTGCTAAATGCCAATCTTGATCTATAAATATAAACTAATTAATATGGAATTAATGATGAATGCAAAGGAATTTGATTCATCTTATCCTAATTGACTTAAGATTATAATTCATATTTATTGTCGACATGCTAAAAACCTAACAGATCACACACATTAAGAGTAATTATGGGAGAATTTAAAATGAGAAATTAAGTTGGACTTAATTGTAAAGAATTTTGGAACTTTAAGTATTACATTAAAAGTGTTCAATTAAATTGGAACAACTTATAAATAACATAATAGTTATTCAAATCTTAGCAAGACTAGAACTAGTGAAATTCCTTATATAACAACTGTTTAAGCCACCCCTCATACTCATTTTTTTGAAGAAAATCGAACCCTAGCTAGCACTAAAGTAATCAGCCAATACATTCGTCTCTTTCTCCCTTAGAGATTTTCTCACTCTTCACTTGTGTGGATCATCATTGAAAGATGGATACTTAGACAACTTGCGGTTTATGAAAATCCTTGCTTTAGTGCTTGAAGGTTTTAGCATTCAAGGTTAGGAACCTTGTTGATTTCAACTCATAGGGTTTGAAGGTATACTTATCTTCCCCTTGTAGCTAACATTATCTATGTTAAACAAATCCTAGGTTAATCTTGCTCATAGAAAAACTTTAGAATTTCTACTGCATTTAAGTCATTGTGATTGCATAATTTCCCAACATATTCATATGTAACACTTCCATTTTCATAAATTGCTAACAAAAAGTACTAAAAGTAAGGTAGTTTTCATCATATAATAAAATAACATGTAATACAATTCAAGGGCTAGTAATCAAAGCCCGGTATAGAAATTATGGAGTACCGTGACAAGATGCATTTATTCTTATGTGCCATGTCACGCTAGCCCATGGGCCACATATTGGTATATGCCTTATTTGGGTCATGTTGTGCCAACCCAGTGGGCTTTAAATCTTTAGCCTAGTTTGTAGAAGCATATGGACAATGCCAAACACATGGCTTACAACTTTAGCAAAAAGCTATGCTAGGCACAACCTACATAATGCTAAATTAAGTTATGCCACATGCTTAACAACCCATTTGAAACCTCTAATTAATGAGGCATGATTCTATAGCACATAATGGTGTATATTTTGATTGAATAATGTTCAAGATTTTTGGGAAAAGGCTTGTAATCTTATTACAATAAGCAGTGCATTTATAAAAGTTTTCCCTTAAGTAGAATCACACTTCGATTATTAAGTATAGATATACCCTAACTAGAGGATAAAGATCATTATACCTAATGTCCTTAGTATCAAAATCACAAGGATTCAACACAATTTCAATTCTCTTTATGAAGATGGGTTGTAACAAATCAAAAGTTGTCCAAATGTCCAACCTTCAATGATCCTCACAAATGGCACTTAAAGTTAACTCCCAAAGAGATTGGGGTTGCTAATGTTTACAAAGTCTAGTGCTAGCTAGGGGAAAGGCAATCGAAGTTTTCTTTTCACCAAAAGAAACCAAAACATAACTAAGAACATTAATCTACACCTATCAATGACAAAGAGTCCAACTCTTTGAGATAGGTGCGGCTCACAAGGTTTTTTTTTTCTTTTTGGTTAATCCAAAGGGTTGTATACAATCATTGCCTAAACCTCAATCAATGGATGAAATTCCAAGGGTCTTACCCAAGAAAAAAAATTATGGCTAAATTGGTTTGAAAGAAGAATCGACAGCTCAAAGATTTAAGAAAAAGCAAAATTGATTCTTAGGGTTTGGAACTCTTTCCAAATCTTCTCATAATCCTTTCAAGGTTTTGTGGATGGTTTTTAGTAGTTTTTTTAGTGCTAGTCATACCTCATATTTGCAACATAAGCCTCATATTTATAGTTAATTGAATTACTCCTAGTCCTAGGAAGATTACGCATAACTTTTATGCTAATTGCATATTTACCTCAAGACTAATTGAACTATACAATTAAGTCCTTAAAGTTCTCAAGTTCTTTCAATTAAGTCCAACTTAATTAACCCCTTTTTAAAATTCTTAATTGACATTCCTAATGTGTGTGACCTAGTAGATTCTTAACATATTAACAATAGACATAAACTATAACTCAAGTGCAACTAGGGTTAGATGAATCAAACTCTTTGTATTCATCATCAATTCACAATTGATTAGTTCAAATTTATAAGTCCAGATTGGCATCTAACAATGCATCATGACTATTCAAATATTAATAAGAGTTATAGTGGTTTGGCTCAAATTTCAATGAATAAACTTGTAGTATTATTATTATCTCTTCATCATCTAATATCTTGACAAGACTTAGAGTATGGAGCAGTGTCTACTCTTGTTATTTTCCTTTTTCATTTAAATATTTCAATTTAGCAATCAAACTCATCTTTCAAGAGTGCATAAACTTTTTGTTGACTTCTCTAGCTGCCTTGGCCAAGGCCTTCCATGAGTTATTAGTATTCAAGTTACAATGGGATATTCCCCTTAGATTCAATTAAGGAAATGAATCCTTTTTTGATCATTTAGCTTCATATGTTTCTTGCTATATCCAATATCCATCCATTTTTTAACATCCTTGGTTAAGACCCCCTTAGATAGTATCAAAGCATAATACTCCATGCATAAGATAACCAAATGATCTCAAGTCTAAGGATGATTTACACAACAATCACATGAGAATTTGTTACATAAACACTTGAGTGATATACTAAATGAAATTCTCATAATAAAACATGTTCAGTGAAATTGTTGTTGTAACAAGTACCAACATGTTAGTTCAAGTATCCACATACTTCAATTTATAAGAGCAATTGCCAACTTCATAAGCAACAAACATAACCATGTGCAAGTCGCTATGTTCATCAATATTCATTTTTCTTGGTAAAACTTTGACTAGGAATAATTTAAGATAATTTTTTATGTAATAAGGTTCTCATAATTTTTTTTAAAAAAAAATTAAAATTTATTCATCACAGGGGATAGCAAACATCAGCCAGTATCAACAATAACGAAAGGGATTTTGGTATGTTATACCCTAGCTTTTGTCACAACCCAAGCTCACGAGCCATGACCGAAGCACAAGACCAGCAGGCGAAACTCGTGAAACATGAACAAGCCTTAAAATTATGTGACACACCCGTAGAGAAACATATTTTTTGAAATAGTTTACAAATCAAAAACTAATTCAATTCATAACTTAGTTCCAAACACTTAGAATTTTCCCCTAGACACATCATTAATACAAAGTGCACATACACTACAAACATAAGCCATACAATACATGCTTCAATATATCAATGGAAATTCAACAAAAGGTTTTTTGCCTTAAATCTATCGATAAATTGAAAAATCTATCGATACATTTTTTACAAAATGTCTCCTTTCACAAATCTATTGATACATTTGGTGAATGTATCGGTAGAAATTCAACAAGATGTCTCTTGACTCAAGTCTATTGATACATTGTTGAATGTATCAATAGAAATTTTACAAAATATTTCCCCAAGACTTTCTGCCATGAATGTATCGATAGATCAGTGAATCTATCGACACATTTACTCCAAAACTTAAACTTCTAACACTAGCAGCTCCCATAACTCCAATCTCAAGCTTCCCAATCATTTCTTATTTCAATCACACCTCAAATCAACCATATAACTCACAGTTTTAAGTTACATATTCGTAATATAGCCAAGGCTTCCATCAAACTCAAACATATAAATTTATCAGTGATACTTTAATATTTTTACCCAAGTTCCATTTGTCACATACTTACAACCTTAGGCACATGGAGTGCCATTCAAAACCGTCAAACAAGTTCAAATTTCAAAATCATACTCCCATAAGATAGTCATGTCTTAATTTCACATGTTCATACATCAAATTCCAATTTAACTCATCAAATAGCTTAGGCAATATTATACATAATTCATAGTGAAATCGAGGGTATTACAGCTTTGGTATATCATTTCAAAATCACCCTATTCAGTCCCTGTATTCAAAGAACCCTACCCAGCACAACCTTCAACATGTATTAGAAAGAAAGTGTGCTCAAAAAATACACATGCCCACATACAATAAAGAAGGGGCAAAGAATAACATCTGTACACCATTGGGGCCAAAGTGAAAGATAACCCCCCAAGACACCAATAAGTCATCCGAGCCAATTTTCCACAGTATTTACAACTCTTCTGCACACTCAACAGATTAAGACAGACACCCATTACCTCAAGAAGGACTCATGAAGTTTACAGAATCCTGTTGTAGTCCCACACCATCCTTTGCCAACTGATCCGCCACACGTTTTGCTTCTCTTGGGACATGGCTAGCCTCCCATTTTGTCACTGAAGTCACTTAAAATTCTCATAATTATAACTCTTTATAATATTTTTTGTAAAGTATATGAGATTCTATGAATTTTATTTCTATCGACTTTTATAATCCTTTTAGAAATAAAGAATACTTTTAATAAATAGCAAATACTTAAATATAATATATATCTCTTCACAGCCAACCGATTGACCATGAGATTTTCAAAGTATTTGAATAGTTTTCAATTATAACAAAAAAAAAGTATCACACAAGATAATTAACTTTGGGTCTAGAGAAAAGAAAAAGTTGAGAAAGATTGGTATTATGGCCTTTCAAAACTGGAGAAATGATATGAGCCCGTTACATTATTGCATAATTAAGGACCCTATACGTGCAATCTTCTTTTGTGTTATTCTAATACAATATTTTATGTGTGGAATATTATGAAACTGTATTTTTATTTGATTCACGTATTGCCACCGATGGGCAATGTGGCAAGTTTTGGATGAATGCCGATTACCTAGGAGACCTTGAGAACTGAGAAGTCTCGCTATCAAGTATGAAAAATCAAAGACCAGCTAACTACCGAAACTTTTGGAGTCTTTCAATGCGTCAATCTTGAGATGATTTTGATACCTAATTGAAGTGCTTCATCTATTTTAATGATAAAACCCGACTCCCATTGACTATTGCATCCTAGTATTTTTCTTTTTTAAAAAAATAAAATAATAGATAAATGCATTTTCTGTTCAGAAAACTGTCCTAGTCCTCCTCCCTCAGTTGAATCTAATGTTAATATAGCATTAATAGCATAAAATTGTTGCTCAATGATAAGGCAATAGAGGACCACGGATCAAGGAAAAGGAGTGCCCATTGCACATTTCCTACCTTTTTTCTTTTCAACTAACAAACGGGACAGGAAAATTTGAAGAAAGAAAGAGAAGGTAATGAATCACCTGGCACTTATAACTCAACAACGACCGAGTTCTTTCGCTTCGGCGGAAGAGTAAGGATAAATCCCATGGATTACAATTGAAAAACACCGATATGGACAAGTGAGCCAGGGACTCTGTCCCGCTTTGTTAAAAGTAGTATCTTCTAGCATCCCTAAGGATATTTGAACTTCTTGAACATCATTACTCGTAAAGTAAATTAGCCCATTCACATCATTCATAAACCATTGAATGCAGAACACCATGCGGACAAAATTAGGGGACAAGAAAAAAGAAAACTATACCATATTAGAGAGAGTGAGAGAAAAAAATTACAAGTAACCAACAGCTCCACCCATGTCCTGCGCTAGAAACGTACTAGCCAAAAAAGGGATACAACTGATAATTGAAATAAATAACAAAAAACTACACTTTCCAGGATTCTAGAGTGGGAAAGCTAGGAAAAGTGTCACAATCTAGGGTAGCCCCAGCGGAAGCTACACCCTCATCCACTACAGAAGACTGAAACGGAAGTAAACTGGACCCAACAACTGCCCCAGAAGATTGCTGCTGATGATCCAATAAGAACGCCGAGGTGTCCAGCGTAGGCAAGCATCCAGGCCCCGCCCCATTCGGCAACCGGCTACCGGGTCTCTGCGGCTCTGGCTTCAGGATCGGACTCAGAGACATCTGTGCATTACCAAACCTGACTCCGGTCACCTGTTGCACCATCTGCCTGAAATTGGCCGGATCCGCCGTTATAAAGGTGGTCTGAGAGCGCTTAGAGGGGCGGGGCTTGCGTTTGGAGACTTTCCCAGTGGCAGTGGGAGGGGGGATGGTGGTCCGCTTACGTTTGGGTGCGGTTTCAGGGTCAGAGCCTGAAACGTTTGAAGCACTGGGCGTGGCCGTGGCCGTGGCCGTGGCCGTGGACGAAGTGTTAGGGTTGATGAGGTTCAGCAGTGGGGACAGGGAATCTGAGTTGCTGAAGGAATTAGAGATGGACTTTTCGAGCGCTCTCGTCAGAGTTTCGGTATCGCGAGCAAAGGCTTCGGAGATCCAGGAATCAGCAAAGCGGGGACGAAACGTCCACGGTTCGATGCTCGCCAGGTTTTCCGATGATGCCATCTGGTACTGCTATTCTCTCTGTTTTCCACCAAAGAAAAAAAGCTATATCTTTGCTATCGAAACAATAAGAAAAACATAAGAAACAAAAGGAAAAGCTCTCTAGAAGAAAAGAATCATTCTATTCGGTATAGGTACGAAGTCTTCTTCTTTGCGCAGAAACCACCAACAGAGTAGAGATTAGGCACAAGAAAAGAAGAAGAAGAAGAAACCGAAAGAAAAGCAGAGAGGGGGAAATGGGAGAGAAAGAGCAGATAGACAAGAGAGCTTAAATAGGGCGGTGCGGTGTAGAGGGGAAGAAACCGCGTCGTAATGACAGGAGACACGCGTCAGCTTTGTCGTACGGAGATTGAGCCCAGCTAAAGCAAAATTTAACCATGGTTTATACCTTACATTTATGAGTTTTGACTCTGAACTGGTAGCCACTACCACTAGCGACGAGTGTTGTGGCTCTCAGCTACTTATTTCTCGGCTTTGAACGTCAAGGCCGCGTCTTTCGGCGTCTTCCTTTACGCGTAAACGCCCTTTTTATATGTTTATTTTACCACTTACTACACCTTTTTTTTCTCTTTTCTCTCTCTACTTCCTTTTCCTTCTTTCTTAATCTTGTCCTGACTTTTTTTTTTCCTTTTATTTGATCGGGATGGCATATTATATTATAATATTATCTTTTTTAACTAAAACTCAAAAGACTGTCCCAAAAAATGCGAACTCAAATCTAGGAGGTTTTCTTTTTTTATATATTTTGCCAACATTTATTTTTTTTACTTTTTAAAATTTAATTTTTATAGATGGAAACATGTTGAGAAAAGCCCAAACTTTATTCATTTAATATCTTGTTCTAATTTGATATTTGATTGATTTATTATTATGTATTAATCAATTAAAATCAAATTGTGAATACAATTAACTATTACGTATAAATGAAAATATAATTTAAAAGTATAATAACAAGAAATAATATCAATACAATTACTTTTAATTTTAGATACAAGGACTTTTTAAATTTCTTAGGTATTAAGATTAATTGTATTTAGTGATTAGACTTATTTAATTTTCTAAAAAAAAATTCAAATACCTAGTTGTTATGTATAAAATAAAATTATTACTCATGTACCTAAGTGTAAAAATTTTAATCAACCAAGAAATCTTTATGCTTCATCATTAATGCCAAAATAATCATAAGTCAAAATCATATCAACATTAAGTCGATTAGTTTTACCTTTTAAACATTATGATTCTAATTTATCAATAATAATTCATAAAGTTAGTGGTAAAACCAATTAATTGATTGCTTACATACTTAGACTTAGTGAGTCACTGTTAGGAAAAATAACAGATTAATTAATCATTATTGCCCAAATGGTCAAATGTTAAACAAGTCAACATTATGTTAATTAATCGTATATATCATGATTATTGAATTTCTATTTTTACAAACTTTAATTAATGCTATGCAAATTAATTGATCAATTAGATTTATTAAGTTATTCTTCAAGTCAAGACAATTTATTCTTCATTAATTCAAAATGCCAAAATGGTCAAATCTAGAACAATATTATATCAATTACTATTACAAAATCCTAAAATGGTTGCAAGGGGAACTAGCAAGTGTTGTACTATTAAAATATTGTTCTTATTAAATTAGAATTAATTGGTACTCTTTTTAAATAATGTCCACTATTCAACACTTCAATAAAACGTTTGTCTATATGACTATGTGTAATGTTATTGTTTATAATTTATGTCCAAACAAAGTAAAAATTGAATATAGTAAAAAATTCTTGATAATTTGAAATACTATAAAAAAGTTCATAATGACTAAAAAGATAAAAAAATAAAAGTACACAAAACTACCATAGTGAGTGTATAGATAAAATTATAGTTCCATTTATATTTATACAAATATTTCTTAATTTATTAATTTTTATCTTAAACTTATTAAGTAATTAATGATATTGACCTGACATCAATTACAAAAAAAAGAGTAAAATTATTTACTACATTCGAATTTACAAAAAAAAATTATAACTTATATAATTCTCAAAATAATCCAAATCCAACTACACTTGAGACTAATCAAATATGAAATAATTTGAACTCAAAATGGTATGAACTTTAAATAATTTAAAACCAAAACGATTCAAATTTAAAATAATTAGAACCAAGACAATTAAAATTCAAAATAATTTGAATTTGAATATAGCCTAACTTGAATCCTTTTGAACTCGTCAATTGCCACTTTTATTTATCTCAATAAGGAGGAGAGAATTTAAGAACTTTTTGTACTCGATTTCAATATCATCATGTATGAGTTTGGTTGAATTTCAATTTTTTATATTGAAAAAAATACAAGATGTTTACTAATTATCTTGAATTTGACTAATATTTTTAATTTTTCTTACATAATTAATAGTTTAATATTTTAATAGTGCCACTAGTATGGATATGTATTACATAATGATTTATTTGGATATCATCCAATCATGGCTCAAACTTCGAATATTTGGAATCCAAAAACCTCCATTTTCCTTCATATATTTTGATATCATTTAAGTTCTCATATAAATAATTAGTATTTACTAATACTATATCTTTGATTTTTTTTCATCTCTCTTTTGACTTTGGTCTCCTTATTGTAGATGGTACTTGGAAAGTAAACAAAATAAAAAGGGCATGAAAAAGAATGTTCATGTAAGTTTTTAATTCCTAGATCCATGTGTGAGTACCTATTTAATTCATTAAGGTGGCCATTTCTAGTTACAGAATACCAGAGAACTATTGGAAAAGGCTAGATTTTCCTTTTCATTCTTCATTTTTTTGGCCACTCACGATGGGCAAAGACCATTCGTTAGAAGAAAAAAGTGGACCTAGCCGATTATATAAATAATAAACCATAGAAGCCTCCCCATTAGATCCATGTATGAGTACTTGTTTAATTCGTTACGGTGGTCATTTCTAGTTACAAAATACTAGAGAACTACTGGTAAAGGCTAGATCTTTGTTTTCGTTTTTCTCCTTTTTTGGGTCCTCACAATAAGCAAAGACCATTCGTTAGAAGTGAATAGTGGACCTAGCCAATTATATAAATAATAAACCCCAGAAACCTCCCTATTAAAGGCTTACTAGGTTATGGCCAACACAACTGTTAAACCACATTGACCTAATAAGATGTGCAAAGCTCATCATCAACAGATCACTATGATATTAATTGGGCTCTCATGCTTTGTCTCGTAACAAGACTAAATTATCAGTTTGTTTTATTAAATTGAAATTACCAATTAATAGTAGCCCACATTATAAAAACTTCTTACATTCTCCCACTTGGGCAATATTAATTGGAGTTTATTTTGAGTTTGAGAAAACAGCTTAAAAAACTAAACTCCAGACTGATTTACTTAATTTTGATGTGGCCAAAATTTAAAGAAAAAACATTGGTCCTTAGAGATAACTTTTAATGATCCAATCTAATAGAAACATCTAATACTAAATTATGGCAACCATTATACCCCTTATTGACATACGACCAATCCATAGTTACATGTATCAGGGATCCTATCAGCAATGGATCTCAGTGTGGTTGTGTAGCAAGAAAATAACACCCAAATGAGTACTTAATGTGCTATTTTCATTGCCAGTCTTCTTGCTGATTTCTCTAAACTTGATAAGAAATCTATATGGCATTTAACAACATGCTTGTATGTCTCCCAGTTATCATCAAGTTTCCTTGCTGGTGTCATTAATGAGACATACCACTAAAATCACTCTTGAGATAGACACCAGTCTCAAAATTTCACAAAACATATATGCAATATGGAAAATTTAATAATTCAAATGTACATGTACAAATAATATCAAATAACAACATGGATTTTTAATCAATGATTTTCATAAATAAATATAAAATCAAACATCTCATGGATGTCTAAAGACACAGAAAGGGTCTCTACATAAATAACTATAAACCATGATTTCAGAGTTTTAAAAAATATAAATAGCATACTCCCACTAATCAAACCCATTAGAGGACCCTAAGATACCTATGCTTTTAACATGTTTATTAAACACCATAGGTCTTAACCCCTCAGTTAAAGGATCAGCCAATATGTTATCAATGTCAGAATACTCAACAAAAATGTCACCATTTTTATCAAATCCCTAACTTCAGATACTTTATCTCAAAATGCGTAAACCCACCAGCGGTTTTGTTATTCTTAGTGAGCAACATAACAAACATATTATCACAATAAATCTTAAGAGTTCTAGAGATGCAATAACAACACAAAGCCTAAATGAGATTATTAAGCCAAATAACTTGTGTAACAACCCCATAACAAGCAACAAAATTAGCTTGCATAGTAGAAAAAGCTAAAAGTGTCTTTTTAACACTCTTCCAAGAAATAGCGACCCCAGCCAACATAAAAATATGCCCTAAGGTGGATTCATGTCTTTTTGACAAGCAACAAAGTCAAAATCGGTATAGCCAACAATCTTAAAATTATCCACCTTTCTATACACCAACATATAATCCTTAGTTTGTTGCAAGTATCTCATTACTTTCTTAGTAGCAACAAAATGATCCAAACTAGGGTTAAAAAGATTTTTGACAAGAACTCCCATTGCAAAAGCTATGTTTGGCATAATGCAGGCTTGTGTGTACATTAGGTTCCCATTTACACTAGAATAAGGTATGTCTTTCATGGATTCTCTTTCCAAATCATTTTTTAAACATTGACTAAGCTTAAGTCTATCACCTTTCACAACAAATGCATCCTTAACCTTACAGTTCTGTATGTTGAATTTGCTAAGCACACGATCAATGTATGCCTTCTAAGAAAGCCCTACCAAATTTTGGGATCTATTTCTATGTATTTCAATCTCGAGTACAAATAAGGCATAACCTATATCTTTCATGTCGAAAGTCTTGGATAGTAACTGTTTAGTTTCATGCACAATCTAACATTGTTACTAGCTAGTAAGATATCATCCATATTTAGCACAAGAAAAATGAACTTACTCTCATTGATCTTAAGGTTTATACGTTGATTAATCTTGTTTTCCTAAAAACCCATAGAAGTAACTACCTCATCAAACTTTAAATACCATTGTTTGGAAGCTTGCTTCCTATCGTAAATGGACTTCCAAAGTCTCACACCAAGCTTTCACTTCTTGATTCCTAAAATCCCTCAAGTTGTACCATAAACCTCCTCTTTAAGGTTACCATTTAAGAAGATTGTCTTCATATCCATTTGATGAAATTCTAAGTCAAAATGTGCTACCAAGACCATGATGATCCTAAAAGAATCCTCGGAAGACACTGGTGAACAAGTCTCATTATAATCTACCTTTTCTTTCTAAATAAATCCCTTTGCCACCAACTTGGCCTTAAACCTCTCAAGTTTTTCCTTAGATTCATTTTTGGTCTTATACACCTATTTGCAACTAATTGGTCTACATCTCTCTAGGAGTTCAACTAGCTCCTAAACACCATTCTGAGCTATAAAACTCATCTCATCTTTTATTACGTCCATCCACATAATAGACCGAGGACAATTAATGGCATTACGAAAAGTCACAGGGTCCACCACATGATTAATATCTTAATCCCTCTTTCCAAGAAAAACTACATAATTATTAGAAATGGCAGACTTTTTTTTACCTTGAAGTTCTCCTCAAAGGCATGTCAACTTTATTTTCCTAAACAATATGAACATCAATGGAAGCAAGAACAAGATCTTGAGGAAGAAGGTTTGTATCATATTTCCCAGTATCTTCTCTCTCAATAATACATTACCCTGTGAAGTTGGCAAAGGAATGATTACATGTCTAATAGGCTCATTACTATCAACAACAGTAGTCATAGCTTCATCACCAACATCCAACTCCAAAAATTTTGCTACTTGTGATTCTATAACTTTAGTTCCACATGTAGGGAAAAAGAATCTATATCCTTTAGAATGATCTAAGTAACCTATGAAATAACAATGAGTAGTTCTAAGTTCAATCTTTTTTTCATAATGATTATAAATTTTAACTTCTATAAGACATCCCAAAACACGAAAGTGGTTCAAATTGGGTTTCATACTAGTCCACAACTCAAAGAGTGTTTTAAGAACAGATTTACTAGGCACTTTGTTAAGAATGTATAATGCAGTTTGAATGGCCTCACCCCAAAGAGACTTTGGAAGGTTAGTTCTCCTCATCATTTCCTTAAGGGTGTGATTTCGCCTTTTGAACACACCATTTTGTTTAAGACTATTAGGCATGGTATATTAGGCAACAATTCAACACTCTTGTAAGTATTTGGCAAATGGTCCCATCTACTATCTAATTGTATCGTGTTTGCCATAATACTTACCTCCACAATTAGACTTAACAATTTTGATAAAATTCTCTAATTGTTTCTTTACCTTAATTTTGAAAATTTTGAATTTTTCATAGGCAGTAGATTTTTCATCTATCAAGTAAAGATAACCAAAACGAGAAAAGTCATCAATGAAGGTAACAAAGTACTTGTTACCACACAAGGTGGGCGCCAAAGGTCCATTGATATCGATGTGCTCAATTTTTGAAAGATCATTTTTCTGAGTTAACCCTTTTTTCTTAGTCTTAGTCATTTTACCCCTTATGCAATCTACATATATGTTTAACTATTCAAAATCAAGATAAGGTAAAAATGTTAACTTTTATTAATCTTTCAACTCTCTCATTAGAAATGTGACCTAATCTTTTATGCCATAATAAATGAGAGTTTTCTTTAATAAAAGATCTTTTAAACATAATGTTTTCAACATTCATGCAACTATATTCATTATTAAAGAGTAAGCATAACCTATATAGACTATCAACTAGCTTAAACTCTCCAATGACTTTAGAAAAACAAGTCAACTTTTTCATTACCAATGCCAAAATAATAACTACGTTTTTCCATAACAAAACTGAAGTCAAATTTCATTTAAATGTCGGTATATGAAAAACATTTTTCAAAACAAGTTCAAAACTAGACTCTAAATTTAAACCTATGGTTCCTATATGACTAACATCTACTTTGGCATTTTTGCCATCTATAAGCTTGGCTTCTTTTTCTCACTTGGCTTCTATTTGCTTTTGAACCCCTATAAAGCAATAGCAACTTGACCAATTGCACCATTATAAAGCCATCATGAATTTGGTGGGGTATTAACAAAATAAGATTCAAAACAAATTAAGGTTAGTGACTTACCTCATTGTTTAGTCTTTTTCTCTAATCAAGACTTATATTTGGGGCACTCATTTTTAATTTAACTTTTCTTCTTGCAGGAAAAACACCTAACATTTTTTATGACAAATTTAGGACCTCTTACCCCTTTAGTTTGACCATTACCTTGCTTTCCTAAACTTGCTTAAGAACATTCAACACAAAGTGCCTAGGTTTCTTGAAATTCTTTCGATAGTAAGGTTTATAATTTGTGGTAAACAAGGCACTCTCTCTTTACTTTCTTGAGTTTTTCTTCCTCAGAAACACACTTAGAGATAAAGTCATTGACACTCCAAACCTCATTCACAACGTTGTAGGCAGCTTTGATTTGAGTAAAATCAATAAGTAATGAATTAAAGGCATGATGGACAATGAATTTGTCAGGAATGATAATCTCATAGGAAGCCAATTTGGTTTAAATGTGGACCATTTTCATGATAAAATCCTTAACCCCTCCAACACTATCATACTTGATACTCATAAACTCACTCATAAAATTCCTAGTCTCAAACTTGCTATATTCTTGGTATTTTTCACCAACAGCTTCATAAAATTCCTTAGCAATTCCATATGTCTGCAACCCACTAAACAGATGCTTAGAGACATTTCTTGTAATGGCATGCAAATACATGCAATCGTTCTATCCCACTTAGCAAAGAACTCTTTCTATTCAATGGTGCTCTCATCAATAAGGGTAATAGGAATATCAAAACGCAAGGCTATGTCTATTTCACTCATGAAAAAGGCAAAAAACAAATCATCATTCCATCTTTTATAATTAGATCCATTAAGAATCTCAATAGTAGCTTGATTGTTGTTCATAGTAAAGGTCACTATCCAAGACAAGAAATACAACTACTAATCAATGGGCAAAATAATTAGCAACAGTCCATCATGTGCTAAAAAATTACCTAAAAGTCTAAGTGCACCATCACATACTTCTTTTTGGGTGGAGAATATGACATTTTGATGAGCGCTCTCCACATAAAGCTAATATGAGAATATCCTAGTTTTCAGAAAGCCTATCCCCTTTGGGTAGATAAACTTTCTAGAATAGTATACTCTCAATCATGATACTTTATGTCCCACTCTAAATTGCCCTACACAACAACCCCTTTTGAGCAGACGATTGTACAAAGCAATCTAAAGACCATCTTGCAACATTTTGCTCAAAAAAATAATCTATCAATCTCAATAAAGGAGCCATTTTGGCAGCCAAGCACTTACATCAATTAATAAAAACTTTTCTTAAACCAAGAATTTACGATTTGCCCAAAATCCTTAATTTTTATACTTAACCCAATGTATGCGATGGATCGTTCTAGTTGAGATACTAAGCTTGGGTATATCTTATTTGGTCCCAAATAGTATATGTTGCATTACAACTTAGTATTTTGAACTTAAATAATTTTTTAAAATTATGCATATATTTACAACCCAACAATACACAAGTTTAGAGGCCATTATAAAGACAATACATACTGTCAATAAACTTTCAGCATGCCAAAATATTTTATAATAAAATAAATTCACATAATGAATGAATATAAATTAAAGAACAAATATGAACATGCATAAATATTAAATAATAATTATTTTAAAGTCATATAAAATTTTACAAAATATCTAAAAAATCAAAAATTAAATTCTATGGCTACCGAAAAAATAAGGCCAAAAATGAACTTTCTTAATCCCCACACGCGTCGTACATGCCACCCTATGCACATGGGTTTTATACAAGGATCGATCTAAGTCTTCTTCGACCTTCTGTTGAGTTGACTCGATCTGATTGGAATAAGATCCAACCCATTTAGGTCTATTTTGAATTTCTCTTGATTTTTACCGTTTTTAAGCCTGTTTTAATGCAATCAAAATTACCAAAACTTAATTAGACCTTAATTTCACAAAACCCATGCATCAAAACATTCTAGAAACTACAAAACCTAAATCAATCATCAAGAACTAGAGTTTTTTTGGTTCTATGTTCAAACCCTAAACATATCTATCTAACTCCTATTTCTATGGTATGAGATAAGCGACTAAATTTATACCAAAATGATCTATTCATGTGAGGAATAAAAGCCCTAATTTGTTTGGGTCCTAATTTCACACAAGAGGCTCTAATACCAAATGTAAGTTTTTAATCTCTAGATTTATATGTGAAGATTAGTACACCAAGAGTCATATAATTAAACTAGCATACTTGTTTGATTCGTTATGGTAGTCATTTCTAGTTATTGAATACCAAAGAACTACTATTAGAAACTAAATCTTCCTATTTGCTCTCTTATTTTTTTAATGGCTCATAATTGACAGAGACCATTCACAGGGGTAAAGCGAGCTAATTTTTGTTAGGGGGCCAAACAAAAAAATAATGATTAAAAATTTTAAAAACTAATATGTTAAATTCAATCAAAACTCAAAAGATTGATAATAGAAATATAAAATTAAATAAAAAAATATAATGTGTAAATAATAAATAATTAAATACGATGGATAAGATCAATAATTCCTTCTTATATAATCAGAATTGCTTAAATACTGTATTTTCAAGATAATTTCATTTCAACTAAATACAAAATGTAAAGCACATAAAACATATAGTCAAGTTAATTTCCTTTTACATAATCAGGATTAATTAAGAAATAATGCATTGATGAAATTTTAAATAACAATGTAATACTACAACTTATATTTGAGAACTACATAATAGTTTATTAAATTTTAAAGATTAAAATCATAGAAAATAAATGTACGTAACAAAAAAAACGAAGAACATGTTAAATAAAAGTTACCACGTATGACATAACAAAATAAAATGAAAAAAAGTATGGTTTGTAGAAATTTGGAAAAGAAAATTTATAGAAACTTAAAACATATGAGCAAATAGAATAAAAATGAAACAAACAAATAATAATATAAATTGAAAGAAAAAATTAAAAAAATTAAAGTTGAGTGAGATATGTAAAATCATTTTATTATTTTTTATTTGTATTAGTTATTAAATAAAAAATTATTTTGAGAGGGCCATTAAAAGAATATATAACAAAATTAAACATTTAATATGTAAAAAAATTTAAAAATTTTGAAGGGACCATCAAATAAGGAGGCTCACCCCTGATCATTTGTTAGCTGTGAAAAAGGGACCTAGCCAATTATATAAATAATAAACCTTAGAAGCATCCTCTTTAAAGGCTTTTTGGGTTATGGCCTACACAACTGTCAAACCACACTGCCCAATAAGATATGCAAAGCCCATCATAAACAGATCACTATAATATTAATTAGGCTCTAATACTTTGTCTCACAACAGGACTAAGTTATCAATCTGTTTTATTAAACTAGAATTACCAATTAATAGTAGTTCACATAATAAAAAATTCTAATAGTTCAAAGAAATAGTTTAATCTAATAGAATAAAAAAAAATCTGAATTTACCCTTTTAATTCTCATGCTAAGGTTGTTTTAGTCCATATCATAAATACTGCAAATGCTAGATAAAGATAAAGGAAAACCTAATTCTCCTTTACTCCTAGTTAATCCGAAATGGGAATTCATGAGAAGAAAAAAATAACTTTCATTTAATCATAGTTTCAATAACTTAATATTTATTAGAGGTGGCAAAATTTAACCAAACTTGAAAAACCTCTTAAACCAACTTGAGAACAAACCCAATTTGGTTTGAATTGATTGAAAAAAAAAAGGTCAAAGATCTAAAGTTGATAGCATCCAGATTCGAGGGTATTCGAACTTGAAATAGCTTGAACTCGATACTACCCAAATCGACAACCACCTAAATTTAAAGTGACCCGAGCTTGCAACACCCTTGAATCCGTGTCTAATTTCGAACTTGTAAAAATCTAAATTTGTAAGTCATAAGAACTCAAATTGTAAGTAAGTGATTTTTTTAAAATGAGTAAATGAATAAATAATAAAGTTTTTTTTCTCAAATAAAAATTTTTAATTTTGGAAACAAAAATATTATTATTATTATTATACAATTATATAAAATAACATATTTTAAAGTTTTTCAATGTTCAATATTTGAATTTTAAATTTTAGTTAATGTTATGCAAATTAATTGACTAATTGAATCTTCATTCACCATTAATGCCGTAATGCAAAAATGGTCAAGTGTTAAAATTCAAACAATATTATAACAATTAAGCATTTAAGTTGACAGTGTAATTCTATGCCTACAAGTCAAACGGTTGGTTGTGTAAAGATACTTCTTGTATTTAAGCATTTACTATTTATAAAAGGTATTCTTTATCGTCAAAAGACCTGTAAATGTCAATTAGTTGAAATAAAGTCCATGAAATGTTATGCACTTTGAAAAAAGTATAATAAAGGGTTATAATTATGAGAATCTTATTGCATAAAAGTATTATTCCTAAATTATTCTTAGACAAAGTTTTGTAAAGAAAAATGAATGTTGATAAAACATAGGGACTTACACATTGTTATGTTCTTCACTTGTGAAGTGAAGAATCAATCTCATAAATTAAATTATAGGGATACTTGAACTAAAATGTGGATGCTTGTTATAAGAACGAGTTCACTGAATATGATCCACCATGAGCATTTCATTTGATATATCACTCAAGTTTCTATGGTAAAATTCTCAAGTGACTTGAGATCATTAGGTTACCTTATGTGTTGAATATTATGCTTTGATACTATCTAAAGTAAACAAATTACACTGTATTATTGTTCACTAAGATTAAGTCTAACTATTATGATTTTTCTTAACATTTGGATAGTCATGATGCTTTTCTAGATGCCAATCTTGACTTATAAATATAAAATAATAAATTAGAAATTAATGGTTAATGTGAAAGAGTTTTATTCATCTAATCATAGTTGGACTTGGATTATAGTTTATATTTATTGACAACATGTTAAGAACTTAATGAGTCACACATTGAGAGTTAAAAAAGGGGTTAACCAAGTTAGACTTAATTGTAAGAAGTTGAGAACTTCAAGGATTTAGTTAAATAGTTCAATTAGTCTTGAGGCCATTATGTAATTAGAATAAAATTTATGCATAGTCCTACAAGGATTAGTGCTAGTTCAATTGCCTATAAATGTGAGACTTATATTGCACATTAAAAGGAACAATTAGCATTACCAAACTGCTAGAAACCATCCAAAAAACCCTGAGAGGCTTGTGAAGAAATTTGGAAAGAGTTCCAAAAGTTGTGAATCATTTTTGTTTCCTAAAAAGCTTATGAACCGCCAAAACCAAATCAACCACTGTTTCTTCTTTTCTTGAGTGCGACTCTTGGTATTTCATCCATTAATTGAGATTTAGACAATGATTGTTTAAAACCTTAGAATCAACTAAGAAGAAGGAAATCTCATGAGACGCACTTATCTTGGAGAGCTAGACTTTTTGCCGCCTTATTGCTTGGTGTTCTTGATTGTGCTTTGGTTTCTTTTGATGAAAAGAAAGTTTTGATTTCTTTCTCCCTAGCTATCATTAGGCTTTGCAAGGATGAGCAACTCTAATCTCACTTGGAGTGATATGAAATTGTCATTCGCATGGATCACAATTAGAGACTATACACTGGAACAACTTATGGTTTGCTACAAACCAATTGGGTGAAGAGGATTGAAATTGTGCTAAATAATCCTTATGATTTTGAGTTCAAGGATATTAGGTATAATGATGTTTAACCTCTAATCAGAGTTTATCTATGTTAAACAACCAAAGAATGATTTTGTTGAAAGAAAAAATTTTAAATTTCTACTACTTGTTGTAATAAGGTGACATGTTTTTCTTAACTCAAATATCACGATTCTATATTTCTTATAATTTTGAAGTATTAATGTTAGGTCCATTAACTAACTCATTGAATTTTTTTTATTTTAATTGGGGGAGGGGGGATTCGAACCCTGCTTTTTAGGTAGAGGGATCATGCATTAACCTATGAACCAAATACTCAAGTGCAATTGACTCATTGAATGATATTATTATTATTATTATTATTATTATTATTATTATTATTATTATTTTGGAAGATTATTATTATTATTGAGTTAGTATTCTATATAAATGGTAATTGTTACTCATTTTAATGAAGTCCACTATTCTCGCCAATTGGACATTTGTCTATACGACTATATCTAATGCTAATGTTTATAATTTATATCCAAACTAGAAACAATAATTAGGTATATGATTTTTTGTTTGAAAAGTTCAAATACTAGAACAAATTTGAATGATTAAAAAGATAAAGATAAAAAGCGCACAAAGTTACAGACAATTAAGTGTGTAGTATAAATAAAACTATAATATTATTTAAATTTATATAGCTCTTTATTTATTTTCTAAAAGTTCAATTTTATCACTTTTTATACTAAAATTGTTAAATTAATCAATGATATTGTCTTGACATCTATTAAGAAAAAGATAAAATTATTTATAAATGTTTATAGTTCATATATATATATATGTTATATCCTAAAATGCTGAAAACTATGGTTGAGCATTGGTCGGTTTGATCAGTTTCGATTGTGGAGGAGGTCGTAACCTACCAAGTCGAACCATAGTCAATCAATATGAGGACGACTATGACTTCTGGAGTTAGGACTTCTAGCTCGACAAGGGTAACAACTGAAGGCGCGTAAGGTATGGAAGGCTCAGGGGCGAGGTGTGTTGCAATGCGAGAAAGGGGAAAGATGGTTTAGAATTTAAGGTTTCAAAGTGTGCGGTGCAGGAGTTGGGAGGTGAGGGTAAATGAGGGGTCAGGTGGGAATTAATAAAAAGGGATAAATATGTAATTCTCCACATATAAATATAATAAAAAAGAGGGGATTGGTTATTCAATTGGTATTAGGGGAAAGGTTCCTCAATCACCATCATAGCCAACGCTGAGTAACTAGCCCAATCCTAATTGAAAATCATCGAAATTAGTTAGCTATGTAATTCTGGCCGACCAATGTTTAGCCCCACCCAAAATGCACTCGAACTTGATGTTGGTATATTCCCTTGAGCCAAATGAATTGGTCAAGGAATATATATTGTCATTTAATATATACTTAATCGCACAACTATATGTGATAGAGGTTTTCCTTCATATTAGTGCCATAATAAAGAGTTATTAAATATTAATTGGATGAAGCCTATGGAACATAAAGGCTTTGCAGGAGAATTGTACAATTGTTACAATTATGAGATCACTATGCATCACAGCCATGCTCCTAAAATTGTTTCTAGTCATTGTATTGTCAAGACAGGGTATTAACAATGCTAAAAGAATGGTACATGTTAAACCTCCTTACTTGGAAAGTAATTAATCAATCTCATAGATTGAAGTGTATGGGATACTTGAGGATAACTTGTCGGTGCTTGTTAAAGAACAAGTTCACTGAACATGACCTATTATGAAAACTCCATTTGATATTTCACTCAAGTATCTATGGAATATGTTCTCATCCGATAGTCATGCAATTAGTGCTGGAACTTGAGACACTAGGTTATATTGTATAAGGAATGACATACTTTGATTTCACATCTATGACTTTAGAGGTGACTAGATGCCTAAATAAGATGTTTTTGGGTATGTCATGAAGCATGTGAAGGTGAATGAGTGGTCAAGAGAAGATTCATCACCTTAAGTGATATGAGGAGATGTATCTCACTTATTCTCAATTCTTAATTAACTTGTATAAAGTATTTGACCAAAGCATAATAAATTTGAGAAAAGTTAGTTTCTTAAATTCATAAAGTAAATCATGAAT
>NW_018397271.1:1240535-1242109 GCF_002168275.2 Theobroma umbraticum | reverse complement strand
AATATGAAATGTCATAAGTAGACACTGAGCCATGTTTTATGACATATCCAAGATATTTGATGAAAGAACCGTATTGCCCTAAAAGGTTTATCACTGGAAGGTTTTGTCAAAATTTTTAATTGACTCTCTAACATTTAGGTAGTTATAATGTGTTGCTAGATGTCGCTCATGATCTATAAATGTAAATCAATTATCAAATAGATATTTGATTAGGATTTATATTTATTATGTACATATTAAAAGCCTAATAGGTCATACGCATTAAATGACATGATTGATATTAAATGAAGATAATCAATTAGGTTGGACTTAATTCAAATACATCAAAACAAAGTAAAAAATTAATTAAGTTCACAAGGAGATAATTGAATAAAAATACAATTCTTGTATCTAAGGTTATGACTTAGTTTGGCTATAAAAATATGTTACAATAGCCAACAAAAACTCTAAGCCTTCAACCACTTCTTAGCAGTTTTATAAAAATAAAAAAAGAAAAATAGTTTTCTTTTTCCTACAGGATAAGATTCACCTAAAACTTTTGGTCTTTTAATTTTAGAAACAAAATTTACTAGCACAAGTAAAATCTTAAAGGCCAAATGCTTGACCGGTTAAAGATTTGATAAATTTTAAACGTGAAAAAGTAAAGATTTTGACTATAGGATTTCAAATTAATTTGTTCTCTTTTAGGGTTACTTACTTCATCACAAGTCTTTTGGATTAATAGGCTTTTGATTATGACATCTAAAGTAAGGTACGTAATATTTAAATCTATGAGTGTTCATAATTAATTTAAAAATTTTATAAAAAATACAAATATTGATCATATGAGCTCGGTTGTTTCTTTAATTAAATGCATATTTTATTTTTCTATTGTATTATATTTTTAATTTATTAATTCTTTTCATGTTTAAACATGAAATCGAATCCCAACACTAAGGCAATCTAGATCCAAAATGGTTCAAAATTGAGATGAACCAAACCCCATATGACTTGAATCCAAAACAATCTATACTCGAAGTGAAGTCAATCTTTAAATAATTGAACCTAAACACAACCTAGCTCAAAAATTGCCCAATTGCCACATCTAGTTTCTGCACGTTTGATTGGTATGTTTTTTATTTTCTTTTTTTTAAAAAAAGCAAACATAGGTTTGGATGCAAATATAAATTTTTTCCAAAGATTATATACAAAATATGTAATTTTGTTAGATAAGAATTGCACAATTTTAGTTTATATAGATCAATTACATTATAATTGGTGTTATATTTTATTTCTTTATTTATTTCAAATCAATTATGATATCATTTTTTATCTTTTGCTGTACGTTAATTTTACAGGAAGAAAAAAAGGTAAAAAACAAAAAACAATTAGCAAGAAGGACAAATTAAACAAAATCTCAATAGTTCTTGTGAGGAGCACCGTGAGAGTAAAATCTTGAATTTACCAAATTGATGTGGGAGAGTGCACCCTTAAAATCGTTCGAAAAAAAGCCTAAATGAAACTTCTAATATCCAAACTATTTAAAAAAAAGAAGAGATAATGTTAATGACCTAATATTTAATAATAATAATAAT
>NW_018397271.1:1201501-1240525 GCF_002168275.2 Theobroma umbraticum | reverse complement strand
ATTATTATTATGATAATGGTAATAGAAAAAGAGGCGTTGAATGAAAGACTGGCCCAATCGCTTTTCCGGTCATATTCATCTTTATTTATTTCACAATGGATTTGTCTAATTTGCATTGACTTGCATTTATACTTTGTGGTTCAAATAAATAAAATAAAAATTCAGAATTTTTTTTTTATTTATGAAAAATTAATTGACGATGGAGGGATTTTTTTCTAGAAGGCGATATTCTAAAGTTGGAAAGAAGAGAAAGAAGGCGCCAGCCGTGATGTAAGGAGATGACGCGGCATGAGCAAATGATGACGCACAAGTAAACTTTATAAATTAAGAAAGAAGAAGATAGGATTTTGACTTCAAACCCACAGTTACAAACTCAGGGTCACGGTTTTGTTATCCATGCCTCCCTTTCGCTGGCTCCGCTCGGCTCCCCCTCAGCTCTCAACGCCTACGGATTTTGTGATACAGCTGTTAAAACGGCGTTAGTTACACCTGCACTAGCATCTAAAGCCGTTTTAACTATATTTAAGAATATCTTATCTATCACGAAATACTTTAAGAAAATTTTTAATTATATGAAATCAAAATATTATAAAAAGTTATCTCAAAAATAAAGAGAAAATAGGAAAGGAGCAAAATATTTTAATTCAAAACGTAATCATTTATTTTTTTCTTGTTTCCTTTTCTTCGTCTCTCTTGGTTTATTGTCTTTTTTTTTCTTCATAAAATATCATTCACGCTTTTTATTTTACTTTTTTATTTTACTTTGGCATGTAACATCTGGTGTTGACCTTGGCATGTAATATCTAGTACTGAAGCTAAGCTTTGACCTTGGCATGTAACATCTAGTGGTGAAACTTTGACCTTAGCATGTAATATCTAGTGGTTAAGCTTTGACCTTGGTATGTAATATCTAGTGTTGAAGTTTTGGCCTTGACGTGTAATATCTGATGTTGAAGTTGGTGTTGGTTAATTGTTTTGAACATGACTTGTAACAATAACATTTTTTTAAACATGTAACTACTTTGTATTTTACTGCAATATAAACTCTTGAAGTTAAAGCATGTAACAATTTTTTTCAGCTGTAACAATATTTTTTTGAGCTTAACGCATAATAACAACACTTTTTAAATGTAATTTGGTCTCTATCTTTATATTTCAATAAGATAAACTTTTGGAGTTAAACACGTTCACGATAAAGATAAAGTTTAAAATCAAAAAGGAATTTGACATGAAAAAGAAGATGTATTTCAAAATTATTCAATGTCAACATTATTGCTTAGGTGAAATGGTTGGGATGAAATGGATTTGGACAAAAAGATATTATCCAAAATCCTCAAATTTGGATAATTAGCTTTTAGGTTATTTCATTTGTTACATTTCCTATAATCATAAAAAAGATTTAGCACGTGAAGTTACATGTCAAGGTCAAATCTTTAGCATCATACATTATGCACCAAAGCTTCTTTCTTCCTACTAATATTACATGCCAAGGCATGAATTACTTTGTTGCATGCTAAGGCATGTTGTACCAAACTTGAATCACTGAAAACTTAACACTTATAAACCTAAGAACTCGTTGTTACTAACCATGCTATGTTTTTTGATTTATAGATCGATAATGAGATGGTGAAAGATAAACAAGGAGAGGGTTTTGTGAATATAAACCAATAACCCAAGAATATGTTATTACCTTCCATGTCATTCTTTTTGGTATGTAGATTAATGACAAGATGATGAGAGATATACAGAGAGACAGTGATGGTGGTAAAATTATAGAAAGTTGGATAATAGGAGAGAAAAATGGAGAGCACAACAAAATGGGGAGCAAAGCAAACAAATGGCGGGAGAGAAAATTTAGGAGCATTTAATTTGTTTGAAATGGATATTTTTGTCATCTTATGACTAAAATTGGCTAAAAACAATTAACTTTATTATTTTTTATTTTTCTTACACAAGTGCATGTATGATTAACAAGTAATATAATATTAAATATAATATTAATATTAAGCCTAGAAAGTAAAGCCCATAAGACCTGTGCAAGCCTCAGGGTTCAAAATCAAATAACACACAGTTAAGGGATTACATGTCATATTCATAAATAAAATTCAAGTTTAACCTAGTACTCCATCCCTAGTGCATATTTCATACAATTATTATAAGGTCACACATTGATCATTTAAAGTGGGTTCATACATAACAACTTTTAATACACAATATTACAGGGCACTCAGTGCCCATAATATCCAAAATACATTACTTTCTAAACTTGAAATTTTGAGTGCAGAAGCTAATAAAGACCTAACCTAATGAAGTGACCAAAATGGGGAACCTATAAGATGCCAAAATCAGTCTGTCAATAGACGACCCTTGCCATGCATTATCTAGTGGCCCATTTATCTGTACATGGTACAACATGGGTAAGTATTATAATTCTCAATGAGTGGTGCACATGATCAGAATCATATGCATACATTAAATACATAATAAAAATTGCACTATCAGTGCATCTACATGATCTTGCAAACATTTCCAAATATAAGGCATATTATTATCCCTAAGTCTCTAATATAAGAGTATATCATCATCCCCAAAATCCTCAAAGATCATCACACACATCATTAGGCTTACTCTAGAAGCCAATTCATCATTCTCCATGGCACACTTTAGTTGTCGAAGTATCGTATCGATTCATATCATGTTTATCTAGGCCTCCTCGAGGTTATCACATGTCGTATACAAATCAATGCACATCACGTTCGATCAATACGTAGTCCTCCCCTGGACATAGTCAAACCTCGCATAATGGCCAGTCAACAAAGAAACAAATCAAGCATAGTATCGAAGAAGCTAACATAATACAAGTCACGCAAATGCTGAAGCAATGGTCAAAGAATCACATCATCGACTGGAGTAATCTCTTGACATTGGCATCACCTAGGGTAATCTCCCAATGAGAGATATCAAATCATTGATCAAAGTAATCTTTCAACAGTTGACATTGTCGAGAGTAATCTCCCGTCAATAGCATTCCTTAGAGTAATCTCCCAACGGACAACATCATGACATACAGGTGGCCATCATGCTTACATGCATATACACATAGTCACAAGGTAATGAAACCCAATCAACCTCATGTCAAATCAACATTCGGAATTCATTTTCGGGACGGAACATAATACCACAATGAGACCATCATGTCTCTATCTTTCCATATGTCCACAGCAAAACAATAATCGCATTTATAGAGCTTTATTTGTCAATAAGCTCATTAAGTTCTAAGTGCCTTGATAATCTTGGCTCAATGGCTATATATACATCAACAATCTCATTTTAATTAAATCATGGCCAAATAGTCACATATACATAAATAATATCACATCAGATTATGCATCAATATTCTGTCAACAAATGGTCAATCTAATCCGACATCGTAGTATAACCATCACACTGATTTAGTCATAACACATCCAGTAGCCATTAAAATCATACATCACCTAGATGTTTAATAACTCAAGCTTCCCAATAGCATTCACAACAAACGAATATATCAACATGCACATTAACTGTATGCTAACTTGGGCATACTCATCTAAACAATCATGTTCTCATGTATACGTACGTATTTCTTTAGCCTGGGGTACGTTCAACTAGGCTTACATTCATGATACAGTACCATTGCAACGCATTTTCCATA
Source organism: Theobroma umbraticum (assembly GCF_002168275.2). Classification (NCBI taxonomy): domain Eukaryota; kingdom Viridiplantae; phylum Streptophyta; class Magnoliopsida; order Malvales; family Malvaceae; genus Theobroma; species Theobroma umbraticum. Next base: position 1,236,831 of record NW_018397271.1, on the reverse strand, counting down.
CGTTATGTATCACATGCATTTAATTAACCCATTCACAATGACAAATTGAATGTTCTCCCACTTATAACCTTAGCTTTAGCCTTTAATCATCCTCTAGCCTACCAGTGAGTCAATTTACTTTGTTTCCCCTTTAGAGCACATCAAAACATTATGTAACTAATTAAATCCTAGCTTTCGAAAAATGCCAACCTTTCTAAAAATAATCAATCCTTAACAATCCAACACATAAGCTCAAATCCTTCAACCATGAGCTAAACCCATACCTTAGAAGCTGCATTACACAATTATTTACCCTAAATATCTAGTCAACTTCAAAGGGGTCAATTTCACTAAAGTTGAACTAAAGAAAAATCTAAGTTATTCACTAGTTAAATTGAAAATCAATTTGTAAAAACACTTAATTTACCTCTAGAAACCTTTCTCAAGCTTTAAATTTACTCCAAATAACTCCAAGTGCTTCAAAAATTCATCATTGGGAATTAGGCTTTTTGGTTTTTGAGGGAGAAAGTCAAAATCATGTAAGCTAACTCTTGGACGTGAAAACGCTTACCTCCAACACTTAGAATCCAAGATTGATTGTCTGATTGAAGTGGGTTTGAAAGGGGTAAAATTTGAGAGAAAATGGTGAAGAATGAAAGAGAAAGAGATAAAATAAGAAAGCTTTAGTTTTGGGGTTTTTAAGCCCGATTTAAGCTGATTTGGCAACCTATGGTTGACTATGGGAAGTTTGTAGTCAACCCTGACTGACAAATTCTCCTATTTCCTTTCCCAAGATCAACTAGAGAGGACCTATAGTCAATTTTAGGCTAGAACGTCTAGCTCCACTTGACTTTTCTTCACAATATCGACTATGGAAGCCTTATAGTTGATCTTGGAACAATATGCTTGCATTTCACCTTTTTTTTTCTTCCTAGGATTGATTATACAAGGCCTATATTCGATTCTAGACCAGCATACTTGACTTTTCTAGTCTAGATTCGTAAAAATGGCTCTCTACAAAGCCTAAACTCTTTCTAAACTTTTTCCATAACCTATAATCACTCTTAAATTCAACTTAAACATAACATATCATCCATTATCATATCAAATACGAATCAAACCTCCAAATCATAGAATTTATCACACATTTCCTTAAAAATTTACCTAGGTGTCAACATATACACTCTCAAGTACTTGGCATACATAACATATCATCAATGTCCTTAAGGCAGAATATATACTTAATAGATCATTCTCAATTAACTTAAGTTATCTAAAAAATTAAGGGTGTTACATTTTTATAAATACATTTGAAATTCAATATGCATAAAAGAATTAATAAGCATTTGTACCTTTACTTACAAAACATTTGTAAGAAGAAAAGCGAAAGAGTTCATATCAAGGATATTAGTACCTTTACTATTGGTAGTGGACTAAACCTTATACAACCCATACCTTGAGTATTACCTCTCATTTAGGGATTTAAGAAACACTGTATGAGTTTTCCCACTCAATAGCTCGATATTAACCTTTTAACGTATGAATAAACATTTGTCAATTTAACACATCAACATTATTAAATGAAGATTTCCAACAATTCACTATAGGCAGGGATATCACCACCTCAACAATTAGCATGTTTGCCTTCTCATCACAATTATAAAGGGTGTGGTATGACACCCAATATCTAGCCTTTGTCACTTGTGGAATGATGCCCTACATCTGGCTTGAGTGTTCATGTTGAATAATGCCCCACATCTGACCTTTGTCACATATGGTACGATACCCCACATCTAGCCTCTACACATGTGCAGTACAAAAGCTCACATTTGGCCTCTAAACATGTGTGGTACGACACCCCCCACATCTAGCCCTTATGCACTCATGGCAATTTCATACATACTTAAGACGTTGTCATTGCATAACATTCAACAATTAAAATTTATGATCATCACATTCTTTCCTTTCCATCCATAACACAATTTTATTAATGGGCATGCTTACATCCACTAATAACCATTAAGAGGTGGAGACTTACTCATCCACTCTCATAATAATTTATTTATTTTTTTAGGCATTTTACCATCCATATTTAACAGTCATGCAGTGGAAACTTACTCATCCACTCTCATTGTTAACTTTACTTTTGTTTTGAAATGACAAGATTGATTGAACTTAATGACCATTAAAAATGAATGAAAGATACTTTTGAATATGAAGAAAATTCTCAAAGATATTTTGAAGTTGAGCTTAAGAGAAAGATATATTGAAATTCTAAGATTGATTGAACATACTTTAAATGTGAATGATCATGCTCTTGAACTTAAAGAAATATCTCTTAGTTTTCTCAAAGATTTCTTATTTTCAAAATTCAAAGTGCCAACTTAAGAACCAAATTCTCAAAAGAAAAAACATGATTCTTAAATGAAAAAAAGGTAAAATATATTTCTTTATCAAAAGAAGAATTATTATGAAGAAGAAGAAGTTAGTTCTTAAGTAGAGATCAACAATGAAAAGCCATGATGGCTGCATGGATCAACAATGATAAATCACTAAATGAATAAGATGTTGGAAACCCATGCTTCATGGGACATGAAAATTCTAAATCAAAAAATGTGTGCTTGAAGTCAAATACTAAAGATAAAGGAATACGGTATTTAGATAGTGGCTGCTAAAGGCACATGTAGGAAGTAAAGAGAATTTCAAACAATTAAGAGCAAAAGAAGTAGGAGAGGTAACTTTTGGTGATAATTCAAATGGTTATATTGAAAGAGTTGATACTATCGGTAAAAACTCTTCCTCTCATATTGAAAATGTGTTATTTCTAAATGGCCTTAAATATAATTTGTTGAGTGTGAGTTAATTATGTGATAAAGGTCTTAAAGTCATTTTGAAACATGATACTACTATGTTGTGGGAATTAGGACAAATAAAATTTTATTTGCAGGCAGTAGAAGAGGTACATGTTGTTTATTCTGATAACTTGTCAATAGATAATATTTGTTTCATGACAAATAAGAATGAAGATAGCTAGATGTGACATAGAAAATTAGGACATGCTAATATGCATGTATTATCTTAACTATCATCATTAGATACTGATGAAATGTATCTATACATTGGGTCCATGTAATAATACATTCATTTCTGGAAAAATTCTATCGATACATTTGGCCCTGTATCAATGGATGTTCATCAAAACTGTTAGTGTAGAAGTCTCAATAACAATATACCAAGATGGAGGTGAATAGGTATATATATAAAATTTTCTTCAAAGATCTAATTATTAAAAATAGACCATTTTACCCAAAATTTTTTTATAACACTAAAAACAAATATCTAACAATAAATATCTAAGTACAAATATAACAAATCAAGAAGAAATATTTTTCTGAGAGAAAAACAATAAATCAATATCAATCTATTTTCTATGGCAAGTATAAATAATAAAATAATAATGTAAAAACTAAAAAGAGACACAAGCAATATATAGTGGTTCAGCATTTTCGATGCCTATATCCACTTTTTTGGTAACTAAGGAATTTCAATCTATTATCAAGGATTCTTGCTTTTTAATAGGAAACAATAACCTTTACACAATCCACAAATGGATTCTTGCTTTTTCACGAGATCAAGCGATAACCCTTACAATCCGTAAAGGGATTCTTGCTTTTAACAAGATCAAATGGTAACCCACACAAACCACAAAAGAGTCTTGCTTTTTGATAAGAAAAGATAATCCTTACAAGATAGCTTTTCTTGGTTAAGCTAGAAACTTTATAATGAAATACAAATTTTAGCAAGGAAATACCTTTACAAAGGTTGGTTGCTAAGATTTTAAGTTTATTTGTAGTGAAAGAAGAAATTTCAACTTGATTGAAGCAAGGATTCAACTTTGAAAGCTTGATGGAAGACTAAAAATATGCTAGAGAATGAGGATGAGCTTATGGGCATTCTCTTTAGGGTTTAAAACTTTATCTTAGGCTTTCTTTTACTTTCCAATGGCTCAAGTGCATCTATTTATAGCTATAGTATGATTTGGCACCATTAAAGACAAGTTTGAATCAAATCTTGATGTTGTTGAAACTTGATGGTCAACTACAATGCTCATAAGTCAACTATTTTCTTCAAATTTTCTCAATTAGGGCTTCCATAGTCAAGAATATATTTTCTTTAGTCGATCCACTTCTAGTAAGTGTGTATTCTTCAAATCTGGCCTTCTATAGTTGACTATGCCTCTGTTATAGTCGACTATGGCTTCTTAAAGTTGACTTTCGCTTGCCTATGATTTGTCAAGGTCGATTATACCTCCTCTATAGTAGACTATAACTATTCTTCAACTTGATTTTCTTAGTCTTTGCAAAACAGAGTCAACTATACTTCCTTTGTAGTTGACTATGGCTATTCTGAACTTGATTTTCTTGATCTTTTCAGAATAGTGTTGACTATGCTTTCTCTCTAGTTAACTAAGGCTTTATAATCTTTAAGTTTTGCACTCTTTTAGCCTTCAGATCAACTTGAGCTTCTTTAGAACGGACTTTTGACTTGTGTCATGAAGTTCTTTTAGGTTTTTAGTAATTCTCTCTAGCTACTTTCTGATTGCCTACTACCTATATTCAATTAAACATTTTAAGGCAAGTTTGCTTTTGATTGCTTGGCTGAAAATGCATTGTTTGAAAGTTTGTAAGATGTTTTCTAGTGATGGATGGCCTTTCAAACATTTTTATAACCTTTAGGGACTAAAAATGTAATTAAAACAATTTCAAATGCCTAACATTCAATTCAAGAAGACATGTGAGTTTTGTCAAATCAAAACATGATGTAATTCAAGTCTAACAAAAATGTTTTTGAAAAGCATTTTGTGGAAAATCTCACCTTACATTATCCAAATGTGTCAATAGTTTCTCTTCTAGATGAAATCTATGGATACATTTGGACAATGTAAAATGGGATTTTACACTAGGTATAGCCCTTAACTACTAATCTAACCTTGAAGGTCTCCACCTTCCCATCACTTCCTCTGGGTTTTATCCTTTTAAGTGGATCTACTAAAGTCTAAACTTTGTTGGAGTCCAACTCAAATATCAATGCCTTATGCAATTGCTTAGAATCAACTTTATTAATGGTATCCTTATAAGTAATGAGATCATATTCATATTCATCTAAGAGTGCAATCATATTTTTTCCAAGACCCATATATTGATCAAGTTCTCTCACAACCCTTCCAATGTGTCAAGATACCACAATTTGATGTTCAAGTTGTGTATTTGATTCAATTCTTGAATCAGATTAAGTTATGACATCTTCAGAATTAACTTTTAAATATGAAAGATTAAACAATTCTTCTAGGATAATCTTACTTCTAGATTTGAATTTCTCACAAACGTTTCCTCTAAGGTTACGTTTGGTAAGTGGAATAGATAGGAATAGAATAGAATAACTATTATGTGGGAATAGAATAAAATATTAATATTTTTATTCTATATTAATTTAAAATATTAATAATTGATCATTTAAATATTTTATTTAAAATTTAAATGATATTATGATTAAAATATTAACAATTTTAATCAATTTATAATTTTAAAATATATTTTTATAATATATTACTATAAATTTAAACCTTTTTCTTTTCAGAATAATATTAATAATTAAATAAAGAGCCATTCACATTTATATGTACCAAATCTAGAACGTTTGGTATTTCTGTTTCATTTTACCTTGAAAGGCCCTTTGGTCATTTTACCTTCAATACAAGACTCACATACTAGCAGAGGACCTTCAACCATATGTAGTAGAGTACCATCCTTTATAAGTCTATTGAGACTTTGTTGATTGACATGACCCAAACGTAGATGCCATAAATAGTTTTGGTTTAAAATAGATTCTTGGACTTTTTAAAATTTAGATCGTATAGCTTCTACATCATTTGCAAACTATTTTGTAGGTTCAAGGAAATAAAGATTATATTTAATAATTCCAAAACAAAAAAATTTTTTATTCAAATAAATAGTGATTGTCTCACTAAAGTAAACTGGATATCCAAACTTTATTAAAAAAAATTGAATTTCTATAAGTCTTTGAAATGTAATAAACAATTTTCAAAATTAAACTACAACTAAAAGAAGTGTGAAGAACAATAGCTCTCATTGCATGTGCTAAAACAAATGTGCCATTTGCCATCCTCATTTGAAATCGTCCTTTAGTCTACTTTCTTCTTTGTTGACACCCGTGTAGAAAATTACAAACATGGATAGTGGCTCCAAAGTCTACAATCCAAGTATCTGTAGAATCAATAACCAAGCTGCTAATACATTTAGAATACCTATACCTTTTTTACTTTTCTTGATTTTAAGGTAAAGCTTGTAGTTTCATTTCCACTGTTCTTTCTCACCATAGTGGAAACACCTTCCTTGGTGTTGTCCTTTGAAGCAATCTTCTTTATGGGCCTTTTCTTTGCTCCCACTAAGCCCTTTGCAATCTTTTTATTTCTAGCTTTCTTCTTTCTACCTTTGGGTTTAGGCTTAGAAGTGGAAACTACATGTACTTCTAGGTTTTTTTTTTCAATTCAAGAATGTTATCCACATTTTGTAGATCATTCATTGGCCAATTAAGGTGTAATCATTACTCTGTAGTTCAAAATCTAATTTGAACTGTGAAAATGATGAATTCATGCTATGAATGATCATAGAAATTTGAATTTCAGCATTTATCTCATCACCATGTAATTCTGCCTTACTAAGGCAAGAGATTACTTTCAAGATGTAATCTCTGACAGGCTTCCCAAGTTTCTACTTAAGGTCCTTGAAAGCATTGATTGCTTTCTACTTAGTAGACCTTATTTTAGTACTAAATATCTCATGTAGGTGCAACATTATTTTCAATAGCATTGCCAATGCCTTTGTGCTATTTTTGCAATATATTATTCATAAAAGCCAGTATATGGCACTTATACAGCCCATTTGCATCATGTCATCTCTTATGATATTCTATATCTTGTGGAGTTTACTCAAGAGTAAGTGGTACAAGCTCATGCTTAGAAAAAACCCACATGATCTTGTCATAATTCAAAATGATATCAAGGTTTTTTTTCCATTTAGTGTAGTTATCACCATTGAGACTACATTTATTTAGCAAAATCGAAAGTGGATTCCTGTTTGTCATGTAGATATGTTTCTGAAAGTACGTTTGAAATTATGTAAGCATACTGGTTATACTTTGACTTTGAACATTTCATGATGCATGTATGCATGATGATAATATATAAAACCCTAAAAGTTATTAACGTCACAGCATTATAAAGACACTTGGGCATTGTGAAAGATACCAATCATAGCAAGGTTAAAAACCCCCACTAAGGTGAATAATCAATCTTGGTAAGGTTAAAAACCCCCCACTAAGGTGAAATATAGCCAAATTCCTACTTTGGTTGGCTAGGCCAAAGATACTAAAAACCTCTTGTTGTTTAAAAAGAGCCTAGAAAATAAGCACTACTGCTTAAAAAAAATATTATTTATTACCTCTCAAATTGAATGTCTCATTACTAAGCCTAAGGGTCCTATTTATAGTATTATAGGCCCGCATCCTAATAAAACTCTACTTCATGTTGTCTAATATAACTAGGGTAGTTAACAAGAGATTTAAATAAAATAGATATTCTATTCTTAAATAGAACATAACTATCCTAATTAAATATTAATTCTTTAAAGTATTAAAATCCTAATAAAAATAAGAAAAGAATCCTAGCCTAAATAGAATAAAGAAAATAAATCCTAAATCAACTAAAATTAGAAAAAAACTAAATTAATAAAATACAATCCTAGATACTTCTATGCCATTCGCCTCAGGTCAGAAAAACTTGGCTCTAACGAGTAGGCCTTGACAGACTCTTTGTAGATGTCTGAATCCACATATTGTCCTGGTCCACACCAACCATTTAAATAATTCATCCATTGTTTTGAAGATTATCTTCCATTCATCTCCAAGTCACATTCTAATTTGATGATAACCACTAAGTAGATCGATTTTAAAAAACACTCTAGAACCAATGAGTTGATCAAGCATGCCATTCAATTGAGGAATAGGAAAATCACACTTAACTATAGTCTTGTTAGTGGCATGGTTGTCCACAAAGCTTCTCGATAAGTTTCCCAAACTTTTGTTGGCCAATTTTGTCTGATCATGCTTGGATAAGGGTGAAGATATTTCATTTTCCTTAGAGACTAATAAGAGACATAAATGGTTTGACTCACAATAAGCTTTGTTTAGGTCAAACAAAGTGATGAGTACTTTACCTTCTTTTTCTCACTTTGGGTAGTCTTTTGGTTTTAAAGGAGTCAACATAACATTTACTCCATCTTTGATGAAGGAATAAGTATTATTGTATCCATCATGGTAAGCTCGACATTCGTATTGCCATGGGTGTCCCAACAATAGGTGGCATGCATCCATTGGGATAACATCACACCAAATTTTATCTTGATACTTATTTTCAATAAAGAATTGAACACAACAACGCTTCATTACCTTAACTTCGTTTCCTTTTCTCAACCATTGTAACTTGTAAGGATAAGGATGTACTGTAGTTGGAAGTTTCAATTTTTTCACCATGTAGTTGGCAACAACATTCTCACAGCTTCCATTATCAATAATGACATTACAAACCTTCCCTTGGGATGTGCACCTTGTATAGAATATATTGTGATGAAGCCAACTTTCATCTTTAGTCATCATAGCAGTGTTGAGGTTATGACGAACAATAAAAGCTTCTCCATGGTCAGCATAAACTTTTTCTATCTCTTCATTGTTGAATATTTCTAGCTTATTCTCTACTTCTTCCATGATAGGTTCTTTTATAACTTTTTCTTTACTAAGGAAATAACTCTTAGATTCGGACAATCAAAAGCATATGCCCAAATCCCTGGCATTTGAAGTACTTTTTATTGACATTAGAAGCACCAGTAGAAGTAGTCTTTTCACTATTACTAGCAGTTTTGGAAGAGTTTACCTTTGGAGGAAGAATAGTTGTTGAATTTTGACTTCCATGGTTTGAGCTAAATTCTTGTTGTCTAGATGAACTCATTGGGCTTTTCCATGATTGTTGTTTCTCAACCTTTAATGCTAATCTGATGACATCATTTAAGCTCCAATATGGTTGTAGTTGAACAAAATCTGCAATTTCAACATTGATACACCTAAGATAACGAGCTACAATTTGCTTTTCAAGTTCATAGACATCACACTTCATGTGTAGTTGTTTGAATTCCATTATATATTCTTCCACCGACATTGTTTTTTACCTCAAGTTATGAAATTTGATAAAAATTTCTTGTCGACAATGCTTAGGAAAGAACTTACGCTTTAGTTCTCAATGCATTTTATCCCATATTCTGATTTTATTACTGCCTTCTTTTTCTCGTTGCCTTTTGAGATTTTCCCACCAAATAGAAGTATGCTTCTTGAATTTAATTGCCAGAAGCTTTACATGTTTATCATCGAGAATATCTTTGAGCTCGAAAACTCTTTCTATTGTGTAGAACCAGTCAAAGAAGTCGTCAGGGTGAAGTCTTCCTTCAAACTTAGGAATGTCAGCTTTGATTCCCAAATCTCTAGTAATAGTAGTTCTGAAGCGACGAATAGGTACTTCTTCATCAGAGAATGAATTTTGATAAAATAGGTTGGTATCATTCTCTTTATCATTAGAGCTGCTATTGTTGATTTGAGCATCATGTCTTACGAGTTGCTCTAACTCTTAAATTTGCTAACATAGTTCTGCAATCTCGATCTCGTGATCATTTCTTTGACGATTTGTAGCATTTTATTGAATGGTGATGATGATGTGGTGATATAGAAAAAATAATAATATAACTATAAAGTAATAAATAAAATTACCCGAACAGGGAGTATTGAAACTCGATAGCGAACTTGAACAATGTAGTGAACAATGATCCTCCCGCTCTGATACCAAATTGACACCGGAGCATTATAAAGACAGTTGGGCATTGTAAAAGATACCAATCGTGGCGAGGTTGAAAACCCCACTAAGGTGAATCACCAATCTTGGCAAGGTTGAAAACCCCACTAAGGTGAAAAATAGTCAAAATCCCACTTTGGTTGACCAGGCTAAAGATATTAAAAACCTCTTACTCTTTAAAAAGCGTTTGGAGAAATAAGCACTCCTGCTTAAGAAAATATTATTTATTAACTTTCAACTTGAATGTCTCATAACTAAGTCTAAGGGTCCTATTTATAGTATTATAGGCCCACATCCTAATAAAACTCTACTTCATGTTGTCTAATAAAACTAAAGTAGTTAAGAAGAGATTTAAATAAAATAAATGTTTTATTCCTAAATAGAACATAACTATCCTAATCAAATAGTAATTCTTAAAAGTATTAAAATCATAATAAAAATAAGAAAAGAATCCTAACCTAAATAGAATAAAGAAAATAAATCCTAAATCAACTAAAATTAGAAAAAAACTAAATTAAATAAAATATGATCCTAGATGCTTCTACGTTAGTTATATTATAAGTTCGATGGTCATTCACGTTTTTGTGATAAATAAAACAACTGTAGGTTGTAAGAGTTTACTATTAGGTAAATTAGGACCCTTCCACTTAACTATGTTACTCAATATCTTCACATTTAACATGGTTAAGGACTGCCTTCATTCGGTTCACGAAGTTTACTAACAGAGCTACTGTAGGTAGGTTAATAGTAAATTTATGTTGAGTGTAACAACTATTGTTTCATTCTTTTAAGCTCCTTACTTAGTGAGCCTCTGTAGGAGGTCTCACCTCATAATCCATCTAAAAGGACTTATCATTTTGGAGACCTAATCTGTCATGATCTAGATTCATGCCCAACTGTAGGGAGTTACATGATTCGCATGCTAATGGGCGAACAATGGTAACCATTGACTCTAGGATTACTAGCGTTTTCTCCTACTCAATATTTTGTGCCTAGGGTTTTTAGTGACTTATTGAATTTTCTGGCATGCATGATTAGAATATCCTACGCCAATTATAGGCTTTGTTATTTCTTACTAAACCTTTTATTACATAACTTAGTCCATTATATCATCTTGTTTAGATGTGATTTAATTTTCCTATTTCATTATGTTTCTTTAGTAAAAAACTCTTTTTGTCTTAAACATAATGTATGCATGGCAATCTTTAAAAAGGGTTGGCACCTTAATTGTAGATGACATGTTATCATGCATACAAATAATATCTCATATCCTTCATATATATACATATATATACAAGCCACATTAATGTCCATCTTAGAAAAATTAAAAAATTACAACTTGTAAAAAATTCTTCAACCTTGCTTGCTTGGAAATCTTTTTATTTGGTATTCTTTTAATTTATGGCTCTCTCTTTAAAAAAATTAATTTAACCTAACTTAAAAGTAATTTTAATTTTGTACAATAATTAATCTCATTAATAAATACTAAAATAAATTTATTTTTCAATCCAAAGTAAAAAAAAAATTTTGAAATATTTTTAACTAAAAACACTACTACTGTGTTCTCTACTCTAACTAATTACAGAAGGCTCTAACTGATTGAGAGTTCTCTATCTTTAGACTTCTCTTCTTTAACAGACTTTCTCTAACTGGTTATGGCAAGCTCTAACTGATTACAAACTTTCTGTTTTCACTTCTCTGCATAGTAGTCTTCCTCTAATTAGTCAACACTTCCCTTAACTGATTGAAGCTTTACTTTTTTCAACCACAACTGATTAAAATCACCTTTAATCAACTAGAAGATCTTTAAATTTTAAACTTCTCCATTTTGGCTCCTTTCAACAGTCAATAATATTTTCAAACTTTTTTTTGGCACTTGAAGATACTAGGACTTTGTGCTTTAACTGATTAATGAGACCTCTTAACTGATTAGCATATTTCTATTTTGCTTCAATTTATCACACAGCCATGTCTTAACTGATTAAGGTTCTTTGATAATCAGTTACTAAGGTTCTGCTTTTGTTTATTACTTGCTCTTTCTATCTTAATTAATTTACTTTTTATTAAACTTAGCAAGCTCCTTAACTTGCCTTTAATTAACAACTTTGTTAGAGATATAAAATTAAATCTTGCACACTTAAATAGTAAAGTTAGACATTAATGAATGAAGAATGTTTTGTTATCATTAAAAACATATGGAGTCAACAACACAAACTAAATAATGCTTAGGAACCCTAATATTTTAAAAAAGTATAACTATTAGAGAAGCTGTAATTAATTAGAGCTGCTTATAACCGTTAGCCAAAGTCTGTCTACTTTTTGAATTTAAATAGTAAAGGATAAAATAATGACTAGAAGTGCATCAAAGTTGTTTCTAACGGCTAAAAACTGTCTTTAACAGAAAAACTTGACTCCCCAAGTATAAAAAGAAGCTCTATTGGTCAAAGAAAGTAGATTTAAAGAGGGAAAAGCTACTTTGAGCACAAAGAAAAATATTCTTCATCAAAAACACTTGTTTTTCATTCCATATCCAAAAAAAATGTTTGAGCTTGATTGTAATCTGTCCAGACTTGTAAAAATACTTAGTTATACTTCTTTTTCTTCTTTTTCATGGGAAATTAGAGTGTGGGATGCACTCTAAAGCTTGTTGTAAGGGATTAGAGCTTAGGTTAGAAGCTCACCTTTGTAAAAGCTTAGTGGAAGCTGTTAATTCCACTAGTTTAGTGAAGTTGGGTTAAAAATCCTTGATTAGGAGATCCAGATAATGGATTTAGTTCAAGGAGACCAAACCACTATAAATACTCTTGCATTGTCCACTTCCCTTTACCCATCCTTACTTGGTGTCTTGTAATTTTAACAAGTTCTAGTCCTTCCCTTCATCTAGTTGATTAATTGCTCTTCATGCTTTAAAGGGTTGAGTAGAAAATTTTTAGTGCTATTCACCCCCCTCTAACGCTCAAACAGGGACCAACAAATGTTGTGGTAGATTCAAGCTAAAAAATTAGTTTTTAATGAATCTGAATAGTTTTGAAAGTACTTAAAATGAATGACTAGTATGAGATTGATAGACTAAGTAATGATTTTAATGATTATTGAATGGTTAAAAATGGTTAAAAAGTCATGATTAGAGTTAGAGGTTGAGTCCTCAATTAGATGAGTGGATAAAATTCTTTAAGTATTTTAATATGTAAAGTGTGCATAGTTTTATGTAAATGATTGATTATGCATGATGAAATAATGTTTCAAAGAATGGTTTCTTAAAGGATTTGAGTTTCAAAGTTTTCAACTAGGTTTTTGAAAGTATGTTTAAATGATTTGGATTGATGATGATTTATTTTATGAGTGACAAATGATTTTCAAATTGTTTGCAAATCTATTATGCATGTAAATGTTCTACTATGTATTCATTTTTAACAAGGGGACACAAACCCTTTCAAATTATTTTATTCAATATCACTCAATAACTTTAGCCTACGAGCTAGTGTGGGTGAATCGAGATGCCATTATTTCAAAGATGAATGGTATAAGGTACATGTATGATATGATGTGGCATGTAAGGTTGATGGATGCATGAGTTCCACTACAAGGCTATGACATGTATGCCATGAGATGTATGAGTTGAAGTCATGTATAGTATGGGCTAAACATAGGAATGATTATGAGATATGAAACGTATGCCACGAGATATTCATGTACAATAAGGGCTAATCATTAGAATGATTCAGGAGTTAAGATATGAGATGTATGTTTTGGTATATTCTTGTACACTATGGGCTATGCATGATAATGATTCATTAGTTATGATATAAGATGTATGCCATGAGATGTATGTGTTGAGAAATTCATATTCACTATGGACTAAGCATGATGATGATTTATGAATATGTTTGTCTGTTCACGATATAAATTATGGATAAGAATGATCCTAAACTTAAGGAATCCTATGAAGATAGTGGGGATTGATCACAATCTACTTGAATAGGGTGAGATCATTAATAACTCTATGATATAGAGTTATCTTATCACTTTTTGAGCATTAAAATTGTTTAAGTCTTTGAGTTGTGACATCAATTAGTCTCGTTTTAGGAGCTTATTTTAAGTTTCACTTTAAGTTCCTTAGGTAGTTTTTATTTTTGTTGATTTTAGATTGATTTAGTTCTCTTTTAATGAAAACAGTGATGCGATTTTATGCTTTCATAAGTGCTCATTTGAAGGAGTTCAAATAGAAGAAAGAAAGCAAAATTCAAACTCAAAAAGCAAACATTGGGCTGAATGGGCATTGCAACACTATGAAGAAAGCAATACATAGCCTAAAAATAGAGACTTGGGTGCCATAAAAACAAAGGATGGAAGCTACAGCACCAAAGGAAAAGTTAAAAAAAATTAAACAAAGAGCTCGGCACCGCTGCGCCAAGGGAATGGCATTAACCCCGACACAATAAGCCTTCTAAGCATAAATTTTGAGAGTTAATTTTGAGTAAGATTTTGAGCCCTATTTAAAGTGTAACACCCTCAATTTTTTATGTAAATTAAGTAAACTAAAGATGATTTATGAATATGTGAAGTCTTGAGAACTTTGATGATATGCTATGTATGACAAGTGTTCAAGAGTACATATATAGACACTTAGGCAAAATTTTGAGGAAATATGTGATAAATCCCATTGTTTGAGGTTTTGATCCAAGTTTGATGTTATGTTTATGGATTTATGTCTATGGGATTAAGTAAAATGAATGGTTTGAGGTGTGATATTTACAAGGAATGATTTTAGGGTGTTAAACTTGGATTTTTGGAAAGTTTTGAAAGCTTAAAACTACCTAGAGGGGAAAATGTATCGATGCATCTCCCAATGTATCGATACATTTTTAACAAGAAGAACAACATGGGGTGTTTTGGAGGAATTCTATCGATACATTTAAGGATGTATTGATAGATTTGGCAAAGGATGAACATTGTATCGATACATTGCCTCAATGTATTGCTACGTTTGAAACAAAGAGCACCTAGGACCATTCTGCCTAAAATGTATTGATCCATTGTCTTAATATATCGATACATCCATTCAAAATTAGGGTAGATGCATATATACATTGCTAAATGTATTGATACATCATAGACAAAGGGTAAAAATAGTAAAGGGTTTTGGGCTATTTTTGCCCCATCTCTCTCAGCTTTTCTCTCCTTTTTTTTCTTAAAAAGTCAAAACCCTAACCCCTAAACTGACTTTTAAAGCAATTTAAGGCTATTTGAAGCTTAGGACACCATCTTGGAGGAAAGATTTAACTTTTGTACTAATTTTTTTTCAATTTAATTAGTTAATAACTTTGAAATTTGATTTTCTCCAAATTTAGTAATTTTCCCTCTTTAGTTTGGATTGGAGAATTTGGAGCTAAGACTTGTGCAATCCAACTTTTAAGGTATGGTTTAGCTCGTTAATGAAGAATTTAAGCTTAAATCGTTTCATTGTTAAGATTTGCTTAATTGTGGAAAAGCTAACATATTTCGAAAGCCAAGAGTTATGGTGTTCTAATGTGTTTAAAGTGAGAAACGAAGATAAATCAACTCTTTGGCAAGCTAAATGATGATTAAGGACTAAAGATCGAAGCTTGGCTAGGATTACCTCAAGTAATGCATGACGCATGATAAATGCACTATCATGGTATTAAAATGAAATATGTATGCTTAGATGAAAGAACCTAGGCTAGAGAACACATGTGTGTATATGTATATATGTATATATGCGAATCGTGTGTGATTATGTGTTGTGATGTGAGACACATGAGTGGCCTATTTTATGTGTATCTATCCTCAGATGTTTAGAGGCTATGATGAACCTTTTGGGAATAGATTACTTTAGTTGAATGATATGTTGAAATGATTTGATTAAATGATGCCTTGGAGATTTAAAGACACTTAGAAGCTAACCAAGCTTAAAGACGATTAAAGCTTGATGAATGTGAATTGAAGTTGGATAAGGAAAAATGTGAATGACAAAAGCATCATGGCCTTACTTATGGATTTACGTTTTTGTCCAAGGGATGAATTTCGGATGTTAATCTTATTTGTAGTTAAGTGGAGTTTCGTTCCCTTCTGACTATGTGTGCGCCTGTAAGGATGGTGGTAAGTGGGGACGGTGGAACTAATCTCGCCTGTAGTGCAATGGTCCCATCTCTTAAGATTACTCCGGGTGATGCCGACATCAAGAGATTACTCTTGTCGATGATTTGATTCTCTGCCAGTTATTTCAACATTGAGTGTGATTTGTTCTCTGCTTATTGCTTCAGCACCTGCATGATCTGTTTCTCAGCCAGCGGCTTTGCCCTGAATGTGATTTGATTCTCTGCTGGTTGGCCACCGAGCATGATTTAACTACATCCAAGGGAAGACCACTCATTAATTTGATTTGCATACGACGTGAGATAGCCATGGAAATGGTTAGATAATTATGATGTGGTTTTAATGTGATATTCTAGCAACTAGAGTGCGCCATGGAAAATGATTTGAATAACTTTGATCAGCTTCGAAGGTAAGCCTAATGATACATGTGATGATCTTTAGAGTCATTGAGGATGATACTATGCCCTCACATTAGAGACCTTAGGAATAATGATATGCCTTGTATTTGGAGATGTTTGCTAGAACTTCTAGATGCACAGAAGCTGCATATATTTTATATATGTGTTTCATATAAACATAAATGATTTTTTTTATCTGCACCACTCATTGAGTATTATAGTACTCATTCATTTGTATTCCATGTGTAGATAAATAGGCCATAGAAAGTTATGTGGTAAAGGTCGTCTAGCGATAAACTGATTTTGGCATTTTGTGGGTTCTCATCTATTGTGTCACTCCGTTGCAACAGTCATGAGCTTCTACTCCATACTTAATTTGTTATGTATGTAGGCACGATGTGCCATATGAACTTATGTAAGAGTTGTTATGTACAAGCCCATCTTGGATGCCCAACATATGGCCCTATAAATATTTGTATGAATTATATGCAATGGATAATGTAATATATTTGGTTTTATTGTGAATATTGATTACAAATCCCTTGTCATTTATGTTATATGATTTTGGATTCTAAAGCTTGATCAAGTCTAGTGGGCTTGCTTGCTGAGCTATTGCAAGTCACTGACCCTCGGATTTGGGTCGTGACATAAAGACCCCTTCAGAACGCTTGAAAGTAACAATTAAGATAGCTTTTCTCTAAAGAAAAAAAATTGTCAAGCAAGCAAGAAAACTAGGAAAAACTCTTGACGATTGAAGATCAAAGACTTGACAAATCTTAGTTTTTTTTTCTTCTTTAGTTCTTTTTACACTTTCCTTGTTTTTTATTGATGGTTAAACTTTTTTGGATGATGTTTTTAGTAGTTATGAGGAACTAAATTTCTTATCTAGAATTGCAATTAAACCTAACATGATAGTTTTGAGTTGTTTATTTCAGTTTTGTAATTAATGCGTCTGATTGCCTGATCACCAATTAGATAGCTAGGGTAACCTAAATGGAACCGAAAGATAAAGTTTAGTGTAAGCCTTGGATGAAATAGCATATGTTCAATTTCAATTGCATGAGATGATTGATTTGATTTGCGTGTACGATAAGATTACACTTACATGTCATATGTAGCTATAATTAGAGTCTAAGCTTAATAAGTCTTTCTTAATTACAATTTGCATAGGAAAATATGTTGTCGATTTTATCACATAAGTATACGTATTGTAACTAGTAATATAATAGTAAGTAGAGTGTCGAATCCCACAAAGAATTGTCCTTACTTTTGCTAAATATTAAAAATAAAACAACCTAATCTTATTCAAACAACCAAGCTAAAATTATTAATTAAAAACAAAACTAAAACTAAATAGTAACTAAATTAAATCTAAAAGATAATGGGCAAAACTTTACTAGAGAAATTCAATTGATTAAAAGCCTAGAATTATCATATCCCTTAACACTTCATTTGAATTCTTTTTCTCTTTTTAAACTTACTTCAGTGGATTGAGTTGCTAACTTATTGTATGAATTTATTTATAAGTCTCTACTGAGGTTCTTATAAAATTCTCTCTCCCAATTAATTTACTATAAGTCTATGTAAATTCAATTGAAGAAAGATTCATTAAGTTTATGCTCTAATCTTGGCTACATGCGATACAGAGGTATAGATATATTCTATATGCAAATCAAATCACCTAATCAACTAAGTGAATTTGAA
This sequence comes from Theobroma umbraticum, assembly GCF_002168275.2. Classification (NCBI taxonomy): domain Eukaryota; kingdom Viridiplantae; phylum Streptophyta; class Magnoliopsida; order Malvales; family Malvaceae; genus Theobroma; species Theobroma umbraticum. Next base: position 1,218,660 of record NW_018397271.1, on the reverse strand, counting down.
CACATGCTATTCCATGCATGGCTTAATCTAAACACCCTACATCAAGTTGTATTAAAATATCAAAATCAATCTAATTGGTGATCAAACAACTAGAAACATTAGACACATAATTGGAATAAACAACTCATATTCCATTGCTAATAAGCAAAAGAGAGCTAAAGTATTCAAACTACATTTCAAGTTCAATCAAAATCCTAGAAAAGGTAAATTAGGGTATAATATCTACTGAAAACATCATCAAAATAAAATCAACCATCAATCCAAGTCAAAGATAGTGAGAGAAGAACAAAAGTAGACAGAGAAACTATGACTTGAAGCTTTTGAATCCTCAATCTTCTTTGCTTTGTCCCTTGTTTTCTTGCTTTGATGATGGCTTCTTTTTCTCTAGAAAACTGCTCTCAATGCCTCTTTTTAAACCTCTAAAAAAGGTTTTTTAAATAGCCTTTAAAAGCCTTAATTTTAAAAATCTCATAAAAATTGAATGACAGGATATTGGGCAAGTGTCGTGGCATTCCTCTTTGGGTGCCACGACGCCTTGCTCTCGACTATAGTATAGTGCTTCAATTCTTCTAGGGTGCCACGACCTTGCTTCACAAATGTCATGGCACTATGCTCCCTAGTCCTTGTATGGTAGCTTGGGCATCAAGAGCGCTGCAGCCTCATTCTCCGTAAAGGCTAAGGCCTTCATGTTCTCATGTTGCCTTACGTAGAAACTAAAGCAGTCTAGCCTATTCCAATGTGATTTTCACCTCTATTTGATCTGAAATGGGGAAAGTGGTAAACAAAACATTGTAGCCCTATCTCTGAGCTTTTTGATAGATCAAGAATCACATCAATTGGACTTTTGGAGTGAAATTTATATTCAAAATACCATATCATGTATGATCAAAGCTATTACCATACTTGCACGAATTATCTCCAAATAGGGCTATTTCATCAAATTCCTACAAAAGAAATAAAATAGATCAACAATAACTAAACTTAAAATAATTGAAAGTAATTAACATAAAATTAAGCTAAATTAACTTAAACTAAATTGCTCATCACGCATTGAACTTAACTAAGAAAAACAACTAAAATACTTAATTTCGAACCTAAAATCTCAACGAGTTAGCTACTTAAGTACCCAAAATATGACAAAAATACTCTATATAATAGAATTATCATACCCCTAAACTTATGATTTTGCTAGTCATTGAGCGAAACATAAAAGAAAACTAAACAAAACAAAAGCATGTAAATGACGAAAACACTTAAATAAAGAAAACAACTAGCTAGCTATAGATGAATTGCACTAAGCTAATGATCTCCCATAATTTCCTCATAAGTTATCCCATATTCTAAACTTGAAGCCAAAAATAAATATTACCGAAATTCATGTTCAATTCAATTACAAGCTCATCATCGAATGTATTTCCATAAGTATGTGTGTGTGTGTGCAATCTTTTTACCAAGAACATTAGGCAATTCAAATAAGTTTATGCTTATCCAAAATTCAAATTAATACTAGAGTTCCATAAGTTTGCTTTTCATCTTTCTCTCCACTAATGTAGACTTATACTTAATTAAGGATCATTAGGTGTTTCTCAAACTTGTAATGTATGGCTAAGATCAAGGTAGGATGAAAGATATTTTTATAGCTCAAATCTCCCTAATCACATAATCATTCTAGGACCTATATAAAGTTTCAAACTTTATTCCAAGTACATCCTTTTCGTTTTCTTCCAACTTTGCATTTATCAAACACTTTGTTCTTTTTCTTTTTTTTTATATATCACAATTTTAACACTCCTAAACTCATTGCTTTTTGTAGGTAGTAGGGTGAATACTAACACAATTCTTAAACTTTTCCAACAACTCCACCTTTTCTAACTTTTTCAACTTTTAACCCAATACAATTCCTAAAATGATTAACATACATAAGAATAAAAGGTGCAAAATTGGAAAATTATATATAACATAGAATAAATAATTATGTGTTTAACAAAGAAAAGGAGAAATTAAGATTAAAGGTGTATATTAGGGATAAACTTATATGAAGGTAGGCTTGAAAGGCTTGAACGGTCCAAAGATGGCCTATGTCATCTCCATAACTAACTATCGCCTAAGATTTTGCCATAAGAGGAATCAAACAAATTCTAGAACTCAAGACATCATTCAAAAATTCACATTCACATAAACCTTCTCTAGATATGCATAACAATTCAAAGTAAAAGATATCATGCTCAAATTGTCGAAATCTTATCCTAACAATGATGCCTAACACAAGAATTTAACATGATACTCAAACAATATTCATATTTATTAAGAGCAAAAGATAACAAAATAACTAAGTTTCATCATTGAATAAGTAAATCAAAGAAATCGGCACAACCAACTCTAGCTCAAGTTCTCAGACCATGCAAAAAATTAAATGATAAACAAGCTAACTAAACTTAAATCTAAAAACATAAATACCAAAATCAATAAGACCCTAACTTAAAACTTTCCAAAACTTTCCCCTGAACTTAAAATTAACATTTTCCTTAATGTTGAAAAAATAGAAAAAGAAAGGAAAAAGAATACTCCCCTGGGAATAAAGAAAGATTCTACTCTTCCTCTTCATCTTCATCACCATATCCTATGGTTGCAGGAGACTCTTTTTTCTGCAAAAAGAACATAAATAAAGATTAATATCGAAATATAAATAAATAAAATAAAAATAACTAAAAAAATATGAGTTTCAAAAGCTTAGGTTTCCTCTCAAGAAGCGCTTCTTTATAATCAATAACTTGACTATGACTGGTTGTTATTATTGTTTATTGGAGTGATTGAGAATTTTTAGTTATCCAATTCACCTCCCAAATAATACTTGAGACGCTACCCATTCACTTCAAATGTTCTGGTAGCCTCATTACAATTATCTATTGCACCACAAGGATGGACTTTAAGCACCTCGTAAAGACCTGACCACTCTGATTTTTGTTTCCATGGAAAGAGCTTGACTGATTTGGTTTGTAACATTTGTTGCCCAACCTTAAAATCAAGATTAATTGAAGATGGTGGAATCTGCTCTCTTTTCCCCATACAAAATTCAAAGGGTTTCTTTAGATATCTCTTATTAAAAACCTCTTTAGCCAACTCATCAATGCATTCATTGTATGGCAACTTTTTGTAGAGGAAGGACACTTAATTGTATTGAATATATTAAACTAGGGTACCTCCTCTCTTACTTTGAAAGTTATCTTGCCATTACTCATATCCATGATTGCTTCTGTTATAGCTAAGAATGGCCATCCTAAAATAAGAGAAATTGTAGCATCCTCTTCCATTTCAAGCATAATAAAGTCACCAAAATGTACAACTTTTCATCTTTAACCAAAACATCCTCTATAATCCCAATAGACTGCTTGATTGTTTTCTCTACTAATTGCAAAGAAAATATTGTAGGTTATATCTCATTAATTCTAAGTTTCTTAGCAATAGCTATGTAAAATTGAAACACCAGCATCTAAATCACACAAAGCTTTAGAGAATTTAACACTACCAATAACACAAGGGATAGAAAACTCCTTGGATCCTTAAGCTTTAATGGAAACTTATTTTCGATTATAGCACTACACTCTTCAATAAGTTCAACTATCTCAAAATTTTTCAATTCCCTCTTCCTAATTAGAATGTCTCTCAAGAACTTAACATAGCTCGGCATCTGTTCCAAGATTTAGCAGAAAAGATATTAATATGGAGCTTCTTAAATTCTTTAAGAAATCTCTAGAATTACTTGTCATGTTTCTGCTTTTGAAAACATTAAGAGAAGGGTCATGGAGGTTATGATGGATTTGAATGTGCTTTCTCAACTTGAGCTTGTTCTTTAGAATTTTCAACCATCGTTTCTTTTTCAACAAGCTTACCTGGAGAATCTAATTGCATACTACCACCTTCTACCTCTTTCCTACTTTTGAGTATGATTGCATTGCAATGCTTCTTACTATCTCTCTTAGGATTGGCTTTAGTATCACTAAGTAAAATCCTTTAAGGTATACTATTAATGGCATAAGGAAGTTAACCCACTTGTGATTCAAGATTTTGAATTGAAGCCGCTTGACTTTGAATGATGGTTGCCTGACTTTGAATGATGGCATCAGTTGTTGACATCAATTGCATAAGTAACTCTTCTATAAATCATTTTTTGTCAAGAATAAAATATCTAACTTGAGGTGAAAATCTAGAAAGAAAATTTGGATTTGGAGTTGATAAAGATCCCTGATTATTGATCCAAGAAAAGTTGAAATGATTTCTCCATCTGAATTATAAGTGTTGGAATATGGATTGTTCTGTTGCCTAATTAAATTTCCAAAAAATGTTCTAATTTTGAATTGCTTAGGCAATTATCAACAAAATGTCCTTTTCCACGCAAATCATAATTAACAAATACGCTCTGAATAGAATGAACCCCCAAAGTATCAAATTTCTTAGATAATGCAGCTACTTATGCAATCAAAGTATAAATAGCATCAAGCTCATGAATAGCAACTCTCCTAGGAATTGATCTCTCAGATGGCCATTGATAGTTATTAGATGCCACCTCTTTTAAGAAGTCATATACCTCATCAATAGATTTTACCATTAATGCTCTTTCAGCTACAACATCAATGGTAGTTCTAATAACACTTATTAACCCATTATAAAATGTCTGAACCTGTAACCACTTAGGTAACCTATGATGAGGACACCGTTTAAGTAGATCTTTGTACACTCCCAAGTCAACATGCAACAACTCTGAATCTAGTTACATGAATGATGTGATGTCATTCCTCATCTTCATTGTCTCAGTTGGTGGAAAAAACTTATCTAAAAGCTTTTGAGCTAGATCATCTCAAGTAATAATAGAGCTAGTGGAAAGTAAATTTAGCCAATTCTTTACCTTATCTCATAATGAGAAAAGAAATAGTCTCAATCTAATTGCATCCTTAGTGACTTCATTGTGCTTGAATGTATAACAAATCTCTAGAAAATTCACGATATAAGCATTTGGGTCATCATCGCATAGTCCTCTGAATTGCATCAAAGTCTGTATCATCTGGATGATTACTAGCTTGATTTCAAATTTATTAGCTTAAATTATATGTCTTCAAATGCTAAAGTGAAGACCTTGCACAAAGGAAGAACATATTCCCTCAAAGATTTGTTTTTTTTCCCCTTATTGTTGTTCAACCATTGTTTTAATGTGACTTAAAACTTCTAAATTTTCTTTTTGAAGTCTTCGAAAAGTGTTTTCAATTTCAGAATCAAAAGGGACGATGTCCTAGCTTCTTAGACTTGGTATTAATATTAGCAAGAAATGAGGAAAACAATCCCTTAGCAACGACACCAAAAACTTCTTGTCAATTTTATCATGCAAATGTAAGTGTCATAGCAAGTAATATACTAGTAAGAAGGGTGATAAATCTCATAGAAAATTGTCTAAACTTTTGCTAAGTACTAAAATTAAAACAATCTAATTCTATTCAAACAACCAAATTAAAGTGATTAATTAAAAACAAAACTAAAACTAAATAATAACTAAATTGAATCTTAAAGCTAATGGGAAAAACTTTACTAGAGAAATTCAATTAGTAAAAAGATTAGGATTATAATATCCCACGACACTTAATCTGAATCTTTTTCTTTATGTAAACTTACTTCAATAGATTGAGTTGCTAACTTAGAGTCTCAATTTATTTATAAGTCTCTATCAACGTTCTTATAAAAATATCTCTCTTAATTAATTTACTATATGTCTATGTAAATACAATTGAAGAAATATTCATTAAGTTTTTGCTCTAATCTTGACTACATATGACACATAAATATATGTTTATCCTTTATTCAAATCAAATCACCTAACCAACTAAGTGAATTTAAACACATGTTATTTTATTCATGGCCTAATCTAAACTTCTTTCGTCAAGTTGTGTTTAGATATCCAAATCAATCTTATTGGTGATCAAGCAATTAGAGCATTAAACACAAAATTGGAACAAACATTTCATATTCCATTGATAACAAAAAGGAGATGAAGTATTCAAACTACATGTTGAGTTCAATCACAATCCTAGAAAAAATAAATTAGTTCATAATATATACTGAAAACATCATCAAAATAAAATCAACCATCAATTTGAGTCAAAGATAATGAAAGAAGAACAAAAATAAAGAAAAAAACTAAGATTTGAAGCTTTTAAATCCTCAATCTTTTTTTATTTTTCCCTTACTTTCTTGCTTTGTTGATGGCTTCTTTTTCTCTAAAAATGGTGCTTCCAATGCCTCTTTTAAAACCTCTAAAAAAGGCCTTTTAAATTTACCTCAAAAGCCATAATTTTAAAAATCTCATAAAGATTGAATATCAAAATATCGGGCGGGGTTCGTAGCCTTCCTACTTGGGCATTGTGGCTTTCTATTTTTGGCTACAGTATAGTGCTTCAATTCTTTGAAGGTGCCATGACCTTGTTTCACTAGTGCCATGGTGTTGTTCTCCCTGGTCCTTGTATGGCAACTTGGGCATCAAGGGCGCTGTGGCCTCCTTCTCTCCAAGGCTGCAACGTTCATTTTCTCATGTTGCCTCATGCAGAAACTACAACAGTTCAGCCTCTTCCAATGCAATTTTCACCTCTATTTGACCTGAAATGGGCAAATTGATAAACACGAAAGTTGTTGCTCTATCTTTTAGATTTTCAATGGCTTAAGAATCACGTCAATTAGACTTAGAGAGCGAACATTATTCTTAAAATTCCATAATATATATGACCAAAGCTATCGCCATACTTGCACGAATTATCACCAAATAAGGTCCTTCATCAAATTTCTTACAAAAGTAATAAAATATATCAACAATAACTAAACCTAAAATAATTTAAAGCAATTTAACATAAAATTAAACTAAAATAACTTAAACTAAACTACTCATCATGCATTGAACTTAACTAAGGAAAACAACTAAAATACTTAATTCCAAATCTAAAATCTGAATGAATTAGCTACTTAAATACCCAAAATGTGACAAAATAACTTTATATGATAGAGCTATCAATATAAGAGATTAGTTAAGAGAGATTTTTTTATAAGAACTTCAAAAAGACTTGTAAATACATTGGAGCTCTAAGTTAACAACTCAATTGTCTAATAAGTGAAAAGAGAGTAAAAGAGATTCAAATGAGGTGTTGAAGGGACATTACGGTTCTAGGCTTTTATTTGATTGAGTTTATCTAGTTAATTTGTGATTCTTGTTATTACTTTTATTTGTTTTAGTTTTCAATAGTTTTAAAAATTCGTTGTTTGAGTAAGATTTAGTTGTGTTAATTATAGAACTTAGCAAAAGATTTTGCTGCAATTCCTCATGGGAAAGATACTCTACTTTTTATTATATTATTATTAATAATACGTGCATTTGTATCACGAACTACGCTCTTTCACTTAAGTATGCGATAGTCCGTATGGCACTTAAGTGGACGCTTCCACACAAGTAAGTCAATACTCGATTATATCTGATCAAACATCAATAATAGTAACAAATAAGACTAAAAGAACCCCCATCAAAATCAGAAGGCATGTAACACCCCGTACCCTCATATAGAAGTCAATATGACCTTATCGATAGAACGATGATCAATTGATGCTAATTTAAGTGCCAAAGAGTGGTGACGGGCGAAAAGACTATTTTAGAATAAAATATTCCACATGCAAGGAAATAATAATAAAATAATAATATTTTATTGATGATGAATTAGCTAGTTAAAAGGTGATTTAGAAGTAAATTGGGACAAAATGAGACATTTAAGACCCGAGGAGACAATTGGAGAATGTTAGAATAAAATAATATTTTATTTATTATTGAAATTAGTCATGAAGGAGAACTATATGGCTAATTTAAGTAGGGGAGAGGAAATAAGAAAGAATTTTGAAGAAAAACGATATTAATTGGGCCTGCGTGACTTTATTAAATAAAGCAAGAAAGGGTAAGTATATATTTAAATATTATGGCGACACCTTGGTGAAGTGTCAATTTGGTATTTTATTTGTACAAGCGTAAAGGAAGAAAAATAGAAAGAAATTGGAATTAAAGAAATGTTGGAAGGACCAAATTGTTTACGATGAAAAGTTAAATGGTCAAATGGTAAATAGGAAAAAAATTGAGGACTTATGCATAATTTTCACATTTAAAGTTAAATGGAAATTAACTAACCAAGGAAAATTAGATTATGCAAATTATTGCATGCAGAAAGGAGGAAGTTGGAGGGGAACATGTGGGACCCCCACCATGTGAAGTAAAAGGAAGAATAAGAATAAAACCCATTTTATGTAATGAGATTAGTGCATTAGGTGGCCAAATGAGGAAAGAAAAATGTGGGATGCATGTGACTTGAATGGTTAATAAATGACTACATAAAATACAAAGTAAAGTTGATGCATGAAAAATGATTGGAGGAATAAGGTAGTGCATGGAAGAAAGGATGAAGAAAGATAAAATGAGGAAGTGAAGGTGGTGGATGGAGAAAATAAGTGAGGATGGATATTAGGCCAATGAGTGAGGGAGGAAATGGTGCATGAAAATTGAATGGGTGATAAGTTGGTCCAATGAGAAGTGAGAAATAAAATAAAGAAAAAAAAGATTGGGAAAAGCTTGGAAAATATGGCAAAATGGCACCATTGAGAAAAAAAAAAGAATAGGCCTTAAAAGCAAAAAGAGGGAAGAAAGGAAAAAGAAGAAAAAGGTTTAAAGAAGGCTTGGTTTTGGAGGAACTAGAGAAAAACCAAAAGGTTTTCTCTTGCATGCCATTGTTGGAGCTTGAAGGAGAAAGTGAAGGTTCAACTCGGTAATTCCAAAGTAAGGAAGGTAAAAGTTGTCATTTTGTTTGAATGCATGCTTTGTAAATCGATTGTAATGTGGGATTGTTCTTGTGGTAGCAAGGATCTTCAATTGATTCAAGAACTGAGTGCATGCATGTGGGTTGATCTTAAAGGTATGGTGATTTAAGCAAGAAAAAGGATGGAAGTTTGAGTTTGATCTATGAATTTCTTAAGGAATTGAATTGTGATTGTGTGAAAATATTTGTGGTAGCAAAAAAATTACCGTGTGGGAGCCAAGAAACCCATGCATGTTGGTGATTCACAAGGAATGTGAGATTAAGCTACCAAGGAGCTTGAGATTTCCTGGTTTAGCTCAAGTTAAATTATAGAGGAAGGTAAGACAAATTGAGGCCTATTCCTTGATTGTTCATTCTATATGAATATAAATTAAGAGAATATATATATATATATGTTTGTGTGGATTGAACTTATGTTGATGATAATGCAAATGTTGGATTGAGGAAATTGTTTTGATATGATTATGGCAGCTAGTTAAGTCGATAAATAATAGATGCAGCCATGGCATGGTTAAGCACATTGAGGATAATTAATTGGTGAAGAAAAATCCCACCAAGGTAAGGTAAGTAGGAGGTGTCTATTTCAAAAGATTTCATACTATATAATGTTATATGTATAGTAACTTGTCAATGATTTATTCACTACCTTTGTGGAAAGCATGAGTTGCTAGAAAATGATAAGTGATTTGAATACATGATTTAAAGCAATTTATACACTGCTTTTGTGAATCATGAGCTGTAAAAACCATAGGCAATTGTGGATACAAAGTGATTTGGAAGTTGTTTGTGTAGTATATATATACACACACAGACAAATATGTAAAGTGTTTTAGAAACCGAGAAATAAGCCCTTTTGCGATGTTTTGCATCAAAATTGTGCATTGAATCTTTGTTAACTGTGCATAGATGATTACATTTAATAAATGGTTTTAAGCTTGATTTCTGGAGAGCCAGTTTTAATCTGAACTTTATGCAAATGATTACACCATGCATTTTAATGTGAAAAGCAATTTGAAAAGTTATTGAACCTGGTTTTCAAATGATTTAAAGAAAAATTCTTAGAAACCTTAATTTTGTTTTAAAAAAGATTTTGACAAACTGAGAGCATCAAGAGTAGGCCGAATGTCACATCGGGATAGTGTGACCCATGTGCACAAGTGAGGTCTAGCTAGAGAACCTTTGGGTCACCAACGGGCTGTCCGACATGGCTAGGCAATGGTCTATGATTATTATGTGGCAAGGCCATGGGTTGTTATTCATGGCAAGGCCACGATTTGATATACGAGGTTGCAACCACATGATTTCTCTAATGTTGGCCAACATCATCGAGATTGCCACGGTTATGGGAATTCGATGGAGGGGGGCCTCCCGGATTGTTATTACGTGGAAGAGGGTCCACAGTTGATATCTATGATTAGCTACTCGAGAGCTTTGAGAGTTTTTAGACTTGCACTCTTTGGCATGGTGGAGGGTTAATGTTTTTCTACAGCTCCCCTATTTGATTAAAAGCTTTTAGTGCTTTATATATTGATCATGAGTTGATGTATGTTGGATGTACACAATTACTTTTATATACCACACATTTTGTGAGCGTGCATGCTTTTATACGACTATTGTATTTTTGAATGAAAGAGATGATTTCGATGATTGAAATTTATTTTACTATGCTTGTTTTTGGCATTGTTTGCCAAGGAAAGTGTTGTACTATGAAATTTTATAACATTATTTTTACAAAGCACAAATAACTTATTTGTTATTTGGTTTGGTAAAGTTATCATTTTATGCTTTGAATTTGTCCTTCAAATTATCTACTCTAAGCTTGTTTCCCATCTATGCTCTGCTCACAGAGCCGATGGTCACTGAGTCTATGAGACTCACCCCATCATCTCCCTTATGCAGATAGTGATTAGCTTAGTATGCGTTCATAGGCACATGTTGTCCACCGTAAATAGGTAAAGGCATCTCATAGCACTTTATTTTAAGTCGCTCCGCTGCTAGAGGTCAAGTCGTCATATTGTAATTTGCTTTTGTAAATAAACATTAATCTCAATGTAAATGTACAATTAGAGAGTTTAGACTATAATGTATTCTTACAATTATGGTGAATAAAAGTTAAGTTAATTTATTACAACTATTGTTCAAATCATGCTACGAAGAGTTATATTGTTCAAAAGATTACATAGTTTGGTAGAATGAATATAAGGTAATAACAAGAGTTTCAATTAAGGCTTGTTTGGGACTTGACGGGTTCTTCTGCAAGACTCGGGCGTGGATAATGATCAAGGAGTGGTCATTACAGGGCATACCAAAAGCTATATATGCAACCACTGAGCTATAAAAAGGAAAAATATTTTATTAATATGAAATTAATTACAAAGGAACCAAGACATCATTGAGCCGTAAAGGGAGCCCTAGATGATTCGCTACAAACATACCTTTACAAGTGAGGCAGCCCAACAATCCACTGATTGCTCACCCCCTATAAAGAGTTTATGAGATTTTACACATATTCTACCAATAGCCATTACAACACTTGAAATGAGGACATTCCTTTCCTAAAAGGTCTTTCCCCTTAAAGACTTAATAAGTATTTTTAGAGGTGTCACAACAAGCCATTATAATGTTTGAAAGAAAGACATTTCCTTACAAGCACAAAAAACTTAATCTCATGGACAACTCTACCCTATCACAGTCCAATACAAGGTTGGCTCATGGCAACTTGCGTGGTAAATCCGACAACAAGTTTTTAGTGTCATTGTAGGGGATTTGTTTGCCAATTTTTTTGTTAATATTAATACCAAGCAATCTTAGTTTTTAATTCAAATTTTCTTTTTCTTTGTTTTCAATTGTTTTTGGGTGATTGCATGCAAAGAGTTACAAATTTGGAAATTATTCTTTTTGATCCAAAAATTGAAAAGACCTTTTGTAAACTTTAGAGGAAGAATCTACAAGCTTCAACTCACCATGACACAATGGCTGATCAACAAAAAAAGAACAAGTCCTAGTGAGAATATGTTGCACCTCTAGCACAAGGCCTTCATTCTAACATCCACAAACCTACCATCCAAGCCAATAAAATTGAGATTGAGCCAACAATCTTTCAGATGATTCAGACTTCAATTCAGTTTGGGGGATTGTCAAATAATAATCATAGTACACATATTGTAAATTTCTTGGAGATTTGCGATACATTCAAGACTAATTGCATTTTTTATGATGCCATTAGATTGAGGCTCTTTTAGTTTTTACTAGGAGATAAGGCAAAAAGTTGGTTGAATTTGCTTCCAACTGGTTACATTAGTACTTAGGATAATTTGATTTAGAAATTCTTGACTAAGTTTTTTCAACTAGCTAAGACAACAAAGATAAGGAATGATATCACCTCCTTTCTGCAATTTGATTCAAAATCACTATATGAGGCTTGGGAGAGAAATAAAGATTTACTTAAAAGATGTCCTCACCATGGGCTACCTAAATGCCTACAAGTACAAACATTCTATAATGGTTTGCTAGGACCAATTAGAACCATCATTTTTGCTACAACAAGAGGGGCACTAATGGGTAAATCCATTGATGAGGCATATGACTTATTAAAAGAGATGGCTTCTAACAATTTACCAATGGCCATCTAAAAGATTAGGTAAAACCAAAGTTGATAGTATTCCTGAGCTTGATGCAATTAATGCCTTGACTTCACAAATGGCTACTCTCACTAAGGAAATTGATACATTGGGTGTCCATGCCGTTAAAAATCTTTTTGTGACATGTGAGTTATGTGAAGACAAGCATTGTAATAATCGATGTCTTATTAATTTTGAATCTATATAGTTTGTTGGAAATTTTAATAGACAACAAAATAAACCATATTCCAACAACAACAATCCTAGTTGGAGGAATCATCCTAATTTCTCATGAGTAACATCTAAGGATCATAATCAACAACAAAGCCAAATTTTCATCCTAGTTTTCCACCACAAGCTAGAGCTCCTATGCTTTAGAAAAAGCCAACTATGGAAGAGATGTTCATGTAGTACATGGTTGAGAATAATGCTATCATCCAACGTTAAACAGCATCACTCAAGAATCTTAAGACACAAATCGATCAGATAGATAATGCCATTAATAGTAGACCTCAAGGTACTTTAGCTAATGACATTAAGCCCAATCCTAGAAAAGAAGGTAAGGAATATTGTAAGGCAATTACACTTAAGGGTGGTAAAGAGGTAAAAGATAGTAGTGTGCAATCCAATAATCCACTTAAGCCTATTGAAAAAGAGGATGAAAGTAGCAACATTGAAAAAGAAATTATGGTTTAAAATTTTAATGAACAAAATCAAGGAGAAAATCTCAATGTTTTCATAAGCAGAAGCTTGACAAGCAATTTCAGAGATTTCTTGATGTATTTAAAAAGCTTCATATTAATATTCCTTTTACTGAAGCTTTGGAAAATATGCCAAGTTGTGTGAAGTTTTTGAGAATTGTATTGACCAAAATGGAAATTAGGTGAATTTAAGACTGTTGCACTTACTAAGGAGTGCAGTGACATAATTCAAACTAAGTTTCCACCAAGGCTTAAAGATCTAGACAATTTTACCATCCCATGCATTATTGGTACATTGTGTTTTGCAAAAGTTTTATATGATTTAGGTGCACGTATAAATTTGATGCCGTTGTCCATTTATTAGTAGATTGGTTTGGGAGAGATTAAGCCTACTTCTGTGACTTTACAACTTGCTAATCAAACCTTCATCTTCCCAAAAGGTATTATTGACAATCTTTCGGTAAAAGTTGGTGAATTTATTTTTCTAGTAGATTTTATTGTGCTCGACATGACGAAAAAATGTGAAATACTGATCATTCTTAGGAGACCATTCTTAGCTACTAGTAAAGCTCTTATTGATGTTAAAAAAGGTGAATTTACATTAAAGGTGAATTTACATTAAAGGTTCAAGACTAAGAGGTAACTTTTAATATGTGAAACCTCAATTTTTCATATTATGGAGAATGGTAAAAATTTGAACTTTTTATGAATTATATTGGTGATGGTTGCCAATGAAAATTTTTTGTCATTTGATGTTCAATTTCTCTGTATTATTAAGTTACATTCATGGGAAAATGATGGTTGCAAAAATGGATGAAAAAGGAAACCCAAAGATATTGCTTAGGCTTTAATATGATAGCCAATGGTTTATGTGAATGAATTATGATTTAAAACAATGTTGGATGTGGATGAGTTTTTCCAATTATATTGGCATGAAATTCTTGCTATGATGATGTTATAGTTGATGTAATATGATTAGATAAGAGAATGATATGATACGATGGCCAAAGAAAGGCAATTGATATAAATCTAAGCTTGAAAGATTAGTTCTAAGGGAAGAAAAGTCAACTCTAAGCTGTATATAAATTTTAGATAGCAATTGGAAGTGTCAAGAATCGACCTCAAGCAAGGAAAGATCGAGTCTTGCAAGTTAGAATAGCTTTTACAATAAAAGAATAGATGTTGGAAATAGAGAAGTTGTTGCTTGCAAGTTAGAAGAGTTTTGGACTAGAAGAATCAATTCCAGAAGAAGTTAGTTCTTGCAAGTTTAGGAACCTAAAGAATCAATTCTTAGGTATTAAGAAGTCGGTTCTTGGGCTCTAATGTGAAAAAAAGGGTATAAAATCCAACTCAAACCCTAAAATTCATTTTACACTTTTCTAGCCTCCAACTCTTCCCAACACCATTCCAAGCCCTCTCTTAAGCTTCGAAAATCCCATTTGACAAAGATTCAACCTTCCAACTCAAATCTAAGAAAAGATTTGACATTTTTGAGTTTAAATTTCATGGGTATGACTTAACACTACAATTTTCTAATTTTAGCTAAGTTAAATCCAGTTTTGAGCCATAGATTTTGGGGATCTTGCTCTTCAAGAAGGTTGTAAAGGTAAGGAAAGTTAAGGTTGTTCATTTCTGGATTGGGCTTGAAGTATGGAAATTTATTGGAACTTAAAGGAAGGATTTTTCAATAAATCTCCTAGTTTCAAAAAAATGGATTTTTGCTAGAAACTAGGAACTTATGTTAAGATTTGTATTGTCAGGTGATTGTTAGAGCTTGAGACTATTGACGAGCAAGATTCTATTGACTCGAAGCTTAAGAAGAGAATACACTTCTTATCAAGGTGAGTGGATACACCACTTTCAAATTATTTTGATATGTAAATCTAAAATCATGGATTTGATGATTTATTTGTAAGCTTGATTCCCCAAAAATAATATATTAAATGAAAAGGCATTTGTGAATGAAACCGTGTTTGAAAATGGATTTTAAACCTATTATGTATATGTAAATATCTTATTATGTGGTAGTTTTAAACAAGAGGGGATAGGTCCTTTTAAGTGTTTTATACTAAACCACAATTTCAATGAGATATGTATGAAATGCTTAAAGCATGCTAAGATGCTATAATCATGTGATGATAATTCCAAATGTTAAATGAGTTATGAATGATTACATAATGTACGCATATCAAGTTCTCATAGCATATGATGAATAGTATGATGC
This sequence comes from Theobroma umbraticum, assembly GCF_002168275.2. Lineage (NCBI taxonomy): Eukaryota > Viridiplantae > Streptophyta > Magnoliopsida > Malvales > Malvaceae > Theobroma > Theobroma umbraticum. The sequence continues at coordinate 1,203,233 of NW_018397271.1, read as the reverse complement.
TAGTATGTGAGATAGATACCACATGAGATGATAAAGAGTACTTATTGAAGGCTATGATGCCAAGTATGTGATGCAAGTTCCACAAATCATATGCTATGAGAATGAGTACATGATGATATAAGATAAGAAATGTTTGTTTGTTAACCTAAGGGCACCATTTTAGAGTGAAGTATAAATTCCAATCCTAAAGTAAGGTGACGATTCCACTCTTATGATATATCATAAATGCCCAAGGTGCAATGGGGTTTATGCATTGTTGGCCCAAGGTTGATAGGGGTTGTACCTTACAAGATAGATTGTATGTTTGATTGTTGAGTAATGATTCTACATGTGATTTATGAGAAATGTTGAACAAAGTTCCTTAGTCTATTATGCAAGTCAATTAGAGGTAAGATTAAATATGAGAATGAATTTGGACGATTCCAAATTATTCAAGTTCATAAGCATTGTTGTCGAGCGTTAAAAGGTAAGTCTCGATATTTTAGTTAGATCTATGAGTTCATGAGTTAGCCTTTTTGGATGTGATTCATATGGTTTTGAATTCAAGTTAGTTTCCAAATGATTAAATGATTTTATTATGCATCAAAAAATGTTTCCATAGTTTATTTGAATCCTTTACATAATGATTTAAAGAAATGGCATTTATTTCTAATGGATTTGTGAATCTTGTTCGAAAGCTTGATCATTCTCTTACAAGTTCCATATGTGCATTTGAAAAATCATACATGCATGGTTATACAAAAGCTCTAACCCTTTAACTTATTCCCTTTCTATATCCACTCAAGATGTCTTTATGACTTACACATTAGTTTTCTTAATTTTTTTTTTTTTTGCAGATCAAGGATAGTTGTTACACACCTGTGTCACGAAAACGTGATCCATTCTTCCTTCAGTGGGTGACATAATAGCCTTTGAAGCCTAAGGAGTCGGGTCATGTTTCACTTGATGAGTCAGTCTTTAAACTTTCATTATAAATGTTTGATTACGGATGACTATTAAGCCATTTAATGGCAAGATATTACTTACAATGTTATGTAAAGGTTATGTATGACAACTAGAGGCCTTATGAACACTTAGGGTACCAATGTATAGAATTTATATAAAATGTATAGAGTACAGTTGCTATGAATGAAGGCGTTCACACCTTTTATGTTGAAAATTCCGTAATTGTGTGATTTGCCCATGTATGGATGTTTATGATTATATGACTCGTGTTATGCATGTATGATGATGGTGATGATGATGATGATGATGATGGCAAATAAGACAAATGTGTTTGATTGATGATAGAATTATGTTAAGTGGCTTACAAAGGTCTAATGGGCCATACCCATGTAGGTCCTACTACCAATCACAATCTTTCTAGAAAATGAGATGTGACATAATATTTTTAAAGCTTTAAAATTTCCAAAAGATTCTAATGAGTGTTTTATAGCTAATATGGTGAATAGCATCAGCATCACTAATGAGGTGTTTTTAAAAAATGATTCTAATGATCCACTTGAGGCTTCTTTAATTTTCACCAATGAGTTCTTGAAATCACCTGTTTTTTCATCATCACCAACCAAGCCTTCCATTGAAGAGCCACCCACACTTGAGCTTAAACCATTGCCTAATCATCTAAAGTAGTTTTTCTAGGACACTTATCTACTTTACTAGTAATTATTTCTTCTTCTCTTACTAACGTGTAGGAAAACAAGCTCCTTCGAATGCTAAAGAGTATAAGAAGGCA
>NW_018397271.1:1165184-1201490 GCF_002168275.2 Theobroma umbraticum | reverse complement strand
TGCCAAAAACTCAACGTTACAACCCCAAATGCACAAGTAACCTTCCCCAAAACAAACACTCGACATCGTAACACGTAAAAAGTGACACTATGGTGCAGTTTCACCAATGTAAGCCTTATATAAATGCCTCTCTAATTTAGTAGCCCCAATTCCCAATTTTCTTAGGTTTTCTCCCTTACTATTTAACTCACTCTCTTCCTTTCTAAAACTCTCACACACCCACTCAAAATTCCTCAAATTCTTCCATCCAAACCCATCAAAACTTTAGCCAATCTCCATCAAACTTTCATCAAACAACTTTACTGAAAAATTTATCTAGTAAGCTCTCTCTTTTCTTGAAGATTTTTAGCATTATTGAGGATTTTTTGCTTTGTTCTTGATTTTAATGGTTTGTTGATTAGTTTTGATGAAAATTCGTGCTAGCTAAGATAACTTGCTTAGATAATATTGGGTTTGTTGAAATTTTTGAGAATTGTGATTTGGTTGAGTTAATTTTAGATTGAATTATGGTTTGATTAGTGGGTAGATTAATTGAGTTGTTGATTGAATAGTAGTATTGTTGCAATTGGTCAAAAATTAAGAGTTTGAAATTTATAATTGTGATAATTGTGGTGGAGCAATTTTGGAATTAGGTAGTTGCCGCAAAAATTTTACTTTGTTGTGCTTTGTTTTGGTTATTATTGAAATTATTGTAGAAAATTTGATAATGGCACCAAAAAGAGCAAGAAGGAGTTCAAGTGGATCATTTGATAGAACCATGATTGTCTTTGTGAATGTTGTGACTATACACAACAACTCCTTCATCAACAAAGTTTCAATTCAAGAAAGGGGTTTTAATGATGCTCTAATACGCTATCTAAGGATGGAAGCCCAAATTGAAGAAAGACAATGGCAGAAATTCTATGCCCAATCGGAGACAGCTATTATCCCAATAGTAAGAGAATTCTATGCCAATGTTTTTGAACATACTAATGGTGTAGCTTTTGTGTGAGGTAAACAGGTACCATTTAATAGCCACGCCATTAATGAATTTTACAAGACTCTTGATATTAAGAATGATGGTTATAGGTAATATCTAACAGAGCATCAAGATTGGAATGAAATTATCTCAGTACTTTATAAGAAGGGTGCACAATGAAAAATGTAAAAGGATGAACTGGTATCCTTCAAAACTAGTGTTATGAAAAGGGATATAAAGGTATGGTTGTACTATGTAGTGGTGAAAATGCTTCCATCCATACACATTAGTGATGTGACAAGGGAAAGTGCAGTCCTAATATATGCCATTGTCACTGGTAAATCCATCAATATTGGCCAACTTATCTTAATGCCATATTACACACAACTCGCACTAATTGACACAGTTTATGGTTCCCATCTTTGATAATTGCTTTGTGTAAGAAAGTTAGTGTCCACTAGGACAATAGTGAAGAATTATAACATCTAAAATCTCCCATTGATGTGGGACTTATTCATAGATATTATGATCCTTCTACTATTGGTAGCAGTTCTTCTTTTGCACCATAACCTAGAACTACTCAAGCTTGAGCCCAAAATTTGACATAAAGAATGGAACGGCTAGAGCTTTAAAACATGCAATAAATGTCATATCAAGTGGTGTAATCAAGCAATGGCGTCGATATTCTATGCCTATGACAACTACATGGAGATGGACATAAATAACTTTCCCACCTTACCGAATCCTCCCAAAAGCATAGGTGACAATGAGGAAGATAAAGAAAAGGAGTAAAGTCTTTTCACACTTCTACAACTACCAAGGGACTATTTTTTTAATTTTTTTCTATTTTTCACATAAGGACAATGTTGAATTAATTTTGGGGGGAGTTTTTATGGAAGTTAAGGTTATATTTCTTTTAACTTATCATTTATTTACATTCATGGTTTAGGTTTTAAGCTTATTTAGTTTGTTTATCATTTGCTTTCTTTATGTTTATTTAAAGTCCTTAGTCTAGAGTTGTTTATGCCAATTTTCTAACAATTCCCTAATCCAATGATGAGAATTTAGTTATCTTGTGCTTTTGGTAAATATGAATATTGTTTGAGTTTGGGTTAAATTCTTATGTTACGTATCATTGTTAGGATGATATTTTCATATATTGAGCACATTGTCTTTTGCTTAGAATTATTGTACATATTTAAATACGGTTTATGTTGACGTAGAATTTTGGTTATGTCATGACTTTTAGAATTTGTTTGATTCTCTCTCGAAACCAAATACTAAGAATACTTAGTTAAGGAAATGAATTAGACCATCTTTGGATTGTTTGAGCCTTTTGAGCTTAGCTTTATATATTTCTATCCTTAGTATATCCCTTTGAGCCTAATATTGCCTTTTTTTTTGTCAAACACCTAGTTTATATAGCCTAGCTTATAATAAGTTTTCAATTTTGCATCCCTCACTCTTTTGCTTAGAATTATTGTGCATATTTAAATATGGTTTATGTTGATGTAGAATTTTGGTTATCTCATGAATTTTAGAATTTGTTTGATTCTCTCTCGAAACCAAATACTAAGAATACTTAGTTAAGGAAATGAATTAGACCATCTTTGGATTGTTTGAGCCTTTTGAGCTTAGCTTTATATATTTCTATCCTTAATATATCCCTTTGAGCCTAATATTGCCTTTCTTTTTTGTCAAACACCTAGTTTATATAGCTTAGCTTATAATAAGTTTTCAATTTTTCATCCTTCACTCTTAAGTATGTTAATCATTTTAAGAAGTGTATTAAGCTAAATATTGAATAAGGTAGAAGGTGGAGTTGTTGAAAAGTTCAAATATGCGTAGTATTCACCCCATTATCTAGATTAAAAAGAAATAAATTTAGGGGTGTAGAATGGTGATGAAAGAAAAAAAAAGAAAATAAAAAGAATAAAGTGTTGGACTGAAGAAAAAGTTGAAATCAAGTAAAGGGAATTACTTGGAGTATAATTTAAGCTTTAATAAGGTCCTAGAATGATTGATGTGGTCAAGATTATTTGAGTCTTATAATATCCTCTACCCTACTTTGACCTTAGCCATTCATTACAAGCCAATTAAAGTCATAAGGATCCTTGACTTAGTGTTTGTCTATATTAGTAAAGAGAAAAATGAAAAGCAAACTTATAGGATTCTACTACTAATTTGAATTTTGCATAAGCATAAACTTATCAAAACTGCAGGGTTTTCTTTGTCAAAAGATTGCACGCACCCATAGAAATTATTCGAAAATGAGCTTTCACTTGAATTGAAGCATGGACTTGAATGACATTTATGCTTACCTTGAGTTGAGAATTTGAGATAACTTTTGAGGAAATTATGGGAGATCATTGGTTTGGTGCAACTTATCTTTAACGAGTTGTCATCTCTAGCTATTTGTTTTCATCATTTACGTGTTTTCGTCATTTACAATTGCTTTCATTTTTGTTTAAATTTTCTGTTATGTTTTTGCTTGAAGACTAGCAAAATCTTAAGTTTAAGGTGTGATAACTTTATAATATAGAGTTATGTTGTCACTTTTTGAGCATTAAAATCAACTAAGTCTTTAAGTTTTGACATGAATTAGTCTCATTTTAGGAGTTTATTTTAAGTTTCATTTTAAGTTACTTAGGTAGTTTTATTTGAGTTGAATTTAGATTGATTTAGGTCTGTTTTAATGAAAATAGTAATGTGGTTTTGTGCTTTTGTAGGTGCTCATTTGAAGGAGTTTAAATCAAAGAAAGAAAGCAAAATTTGGACTCAAAAATAGAACATTGGCCTTCCCTACCATCGCTGAATGGGTGTAGCAATGTCATGAAAAAAGTAATGCAAAACTTCAAAACAAAGACTAGGCGCCACAAATGCCAGAGGAAGAACTCAAAAAAAAAAAATAAACAAAGAGCTCGATACCAAGGTGTTGAGAAAATGGAATTATGGCACAACACGATAAACCTCATAGGCATAAATTCCAAAAGTTGATTTTGAGTAAGATTTTGAGCCTTGTTTAAAGACCCCTTTAGAGCACTTGAAAGTAACAATTAAGATAGATTTTCTCTGAAGAAAAAGAGCCATCAAGCAAGCAAGAAAGTAAGGAAAAACTCTTGAAGATTAAGAATCGAAGACTTGACAAATCTTAGTTTTCTTTTCTTCTTTAGTTCTTTTTATACTTATGTTGTCACTTTTTGAGCATTAAAATCAACTAAGTCTTTAAGTTTTGACATGAATTAGTCTCATTTTAGGAGTTTATTTTAAGTTTCATTTTAAGTTACTTAGGTAGTTTTATTTGAGTTGATTTTAGATTGATTTAGGTCTGTTTTAATGAAAATAGTAATGTGGTTTTGTGCTTTTGTAGGTGCTCATTTGAAGGAGTTTAAATCAAAGAAAGAAAGCAAAATTTGGACTCAAAAATAGAACATTGGCCTTCCCTACCATCGCTGAATGGGTGTAGCAATGTCATGAAAAAAAGTAATGCAAAACTTCAAAACAAAGACTAGGCGCCACAAATGCCAGAGGAAGAACTCAAAAAAAAAAATAAATAAACAAAGAGCTCGATACCAAGGTGTTGAGAAAATGGAATTATGGCACAACACGATAAACCTCATAGGCATAAATTCCAAAAGTTGATTTTGAGTAAGATTTTGAGCCTTGTTTAAAGACCCCTTTAGAGCACTTGAAAGTAACAATTAAGATAGATTTTCTCTGAAGAAAAAGAGCCATCAAGCAAGCAAGAAAGTAAGGAAAAACTCTTGAAGATTAAGAATCGAAGACTTGACAAATCTTAGTTTTCTTTTCTTCTTTAGTTCTTTTTATACTTTCCTTGTTTTGTATTAATGGTTAAACTTTTTTGGATGATGTTTTTAGTAGTTATGAGGAACTAAATTTCTTATATAGAATTGTAATTGAACCCAACATGTAGTTTGAATTCTTAATACTCTTGTTTATCATTGATAGTGTTTGATTTGTTTATTTCAATTCGGTGATTAATGCATCCGATTGCTTGATCACCAATTAGATACATAGGTAACCTAAACGGAACTAGAAAAAGGGGTTTAGTGTAAGCCTTGGATTAAATAGCATACGTTTAATTTCAATTACATAAGATATTGATTTGATTTAGCCATAATTAAAGTTTAAGCTTAATAAGTCTTTCTTAATTACAATTTGCATAAGAATATAGTAGATTAGTTATAAAAGATATTTTTATAAAAACATTAGAAGAGACTTATAAATACATCAAAGCTCTAGGTTAACAACTCAACTATCTAGTAAGTGAAAAATGAGTGAAAAAGATTCCAATGAAGTGTTACAGAGATATTGTGATTCTAGGCTTTTGTCTAATTGAGTTTGTCTAGTTAACTTGCGAGTCTTGATATTAGTTTTAGTTGCTTTAGTTTTTAGTAGTTTTAAAAAAATAATTTTTGGAATAAGATTATGTTAATTTTAGTATTTAGCAAAAGATTTTGGTTCAATTTCTCGTAGGAACGATACTCTACTTTTCATTATATTACTTGTTAGTGATACATGCACTTGCATTGTAAATTCAACAACAACCACTTAAAAATTGTAGATGAGGCTAATATGCCACTAACAAGTGTTGGAATAAGCCTTACAACCAATTGGGATTGGTTAAGGCTTGATTCCAATCATACAACAATATCATTCATGTTAAATGATTAGAGATTTTTCTTCATCAATAAAACATCATTTATAATGAGTTATAAGTTTAATTGGATGAAATCCATGAGATTAATATGTCTTGCAAGGGAACCATAATGGGCCATAGTTATAAGATTCCTATGCATCAAAGCATAATCTTAAAATGTTTCTGGTCAATGTATCATTGAGATTAGACATCACTAATGCTTAGATACTGATATTTCTATGTTCCTTGCTTTAGAAGTAAGCACTTGATCTCATAGGTTGAAGTATGGAGATACTTGAAACTCGAATATAAGTTCTTTCCTAGGAGAGCAAGTTCACTAAACATGACCCGCCATGAGAAATTCATTTAGTAATACATTCTAGTGTCTATGTAACACTTCACATATGTTAGTTATGTAAATACTTCTTGGACTTAAGGCACCATATTGTTATATATGTGGAGGAGTGCTATGCTTTAATTTCATCCCTACGAGTGCCTAACCAAGGATGCCTAAATAAGATGCTTTTGAGTATAATATGAAGCATATAAAGGCAAATAAGTGGTTAAGATAAGAATTATCACCTCAAGTGTTTCAAAAAACATATCCTATCAGTTCTTAGTTAATTTTATCTTATTAAAATCCTTGGGAAAGGCAGCATAAAGATTATGAAAAGGTTTCCTAAGTCTTTATAAGGCTAATACTATAACTACAAGAATGAATATGGAGGTCAATAAAAGTAGACATTGTACCAAGCTCTTATCATCTCCAAAAGATATGATAAATGAATGATTTACACTAATAGATTATACACTGAAAGGTTATCAAAGAACCTTTTGACTCTCTTAACAATTATTTGGTCATGATGCATTGCTAAATGCCAATCTCAATTGATTATAAATTAATTGATTGAAATTTATATTAATTAATTAAACCATCAATCAATTCCATTGCCAACATGTTATGTTAGGAACCTAATGGGTCAGACATAATTATTGTATTTGAATTAAATTGGGAGAGTAATAATTTAAGTTAAACTTAAGTCACATACTAGGTAATTAACTTTTATAAACTTAATTAAAAGAGTTTAATTAAGTTTTAGGCATAATTATAAATAGTTATAACTGTAAGGCCTTGATTGCAAAATATAAAGGAAATTAATTTTGATTTTAATTTTTAAGGACTTAATTTAAAAAGTTTAATTAAGTAATGGGCCCAATACTATAATGTGCTATAATATTGAGGGCTTAATTGCAAAATTGAAGTTATTTTAACTTAACTATATAAGTCACCTTTTAACTATTTTCCATATAAGAGATTTTCACAATTGAAGAAAACCTAATTTTTGTTAAAAAAAGAAAGAGTGTTTTCTTCCTTTACCGCCACTCCCTTTGTGTGAAAGAGAAAATTGCTTATGAAGCAATTTTTAAGAGAGGTTCGGCTAAGCTTGTGAAAAAAAAAGAAAAAGACAATTATTGTCCTTTTTGTTAGTACAAAGTATAATTAAAAACTCTCTCCTTTGTTGAAGGTTTGTGTGCAATCGTGTGTACTACCTTTGGAGGCCAAGCACTTGATTGGCTAGGGTTTTTACTCCTTGTGATGTTCGTGGGATTGCTTCGAGAAGTGCCATTGGGTTTACGAAATTATTTAGCAAGGTAACCTTCTAAATAATAATTAATTTTGTGCTTTTATGTGTTAAATATCACCAAGATGATCCACGAGTGGAGGCATATTTTGGTTGTTTAGTTCTAAAGATTTACTTTTCTTTCCACTATGTTTTTTTTTTTGCATGTTATCCATAGCCAAACCCATCGATAAGAGTGTACTAGGAATCCTAGGTAGTAAAGATTAAATCACTACATGCTTGAATGGGGTGAAGACCACTCATAGTTAAAAAAATGTTTATGATCTATTAGAAAGTATCTATGGAATGATGTTTATGAGTCTGTGTTTATGATTGAATGTTTATTGATGATACAATGTATGTGAGAAAGTGGCGAATGAATGCTTGATTTGTTTAAATTTAGCATAGAGGATAGTCAGTTAGAAGGACATAAGGAATGGTTATGTGCAAAATATTACCCAAAAAAGTGGGTTCTGTGCTCAGAGGTATTGATACATGAAGAACATGTATCGATAAATTTTGGACAAAATGTAAGGAAAAGCATTCTGTTTAAAATGTATTAATACATTTTCAAATGTATCAATAAATTCTTTCTAGAAATGAGTTTTGACTATATTTCAAAGGCTTTTCAAAGGTAGTTGGTTTCTAGTGGTTTATGCAAGTTTGTTTTCTTTTAAATTCTATTAAAAATGTATTTAAATGCTATGTTTTATGATTATTATGGAAATGAAGGAAAAATTATGAATGACATATGGTTTCAAGAGCATGGTTACAAAAAACTCTCCTTCTTTGCTTGTCCCTTTCCTCGTATCCACTCATGAAGTCTTTGTCACTTAAAAGTTATTTGTCCTCAATTTTTTTTGTTTGCAGATCGGTGATAGCAATCAACTCCCTAGTCATAGAGGCATGATCCATTCGTCTTCCTTTGCTAAGTTTCTAATAGCCACTTGTTACCTAAAGAGCCAGGTCACATTCCGTTGATGAATAGGTCTTCATTTTATGTTTATGTTTATGGATATTGAACATGTTATGATGATATAGCCAATGATTGGCATGTACCTTATGAATGTTATGTTTAATTGTGCAAAAGTGTCTTGAGAGCCTACATTGACACTCGAGGGTGTAGACTAATGATATATGATACAGTGCATGAGATTATGACACTTTATTGATATATGAAATTATTGCACTTACACTATTTATATTGAGAAGTTCCATAACTATGTATATGTAACGACCTTATTCTCGATCATTATCGGCATCCAAGACTTGGGTAGAACCTGCCAAATCCGAAACAAGCCTTAGTTGAGATTTTTGTTAATTAAACTGAACACTCTAACACATATGTAAATCAACTTGGGTTTTATCATAACATTCTACTTGTAACAATCATTGAAGATTCTACCAACTTGTAATAACACTATCGCTTACTTAAACTAAATAAATAGCGGTAATTAAGAAGTAGCAACTAGATATCAATAACCAAATCTAACAGAATCCAAGATAATTTCAACATCACACTTAGTATTTATTACACAACCTCATGGTTTTAGAAAAATACATATCCGATAAGCTAATAATTTTTATAAGTCTAACTATTTTACACAACGCGACCCTTATGCAGCGGAGCGACTCAGAGTGAAAGTCTAAGAGATGGCATTACCTACATCACAGTGAGTCAAAATATGTTAGGTAATACACTTGAGCTGATTACTTATCTGAAAAAAAAAGATAAAGGGGTAAGTCTCACAGACTCGGTGATAATCAGCTCCATCAGCAGGACGTAGATGGGAAAAAAGCTAAGGATAGAAGGATTGAATATTAAAACATAAGAGTATATATAAACAATTCAGCTCTAAAGGGAGATTTGTGCTTTACATGAAAAATCAAGAATTTTAATGCAACATAATCCTTTAACAATAAATGTATCAAAATTAGTGCAAATGAAATATTTCTACCCTCGAAATCATTTAACAGCTTAACTCAAATCAATCCAACATAAACATGCATGCTCTTGTGAAATCAAGCATTATCAAAGCTTATAGGTAAATTTGCAAATTACCTCATCCTCGAGGAATTAAATATAAAGTCATAGTATAATTAAGGGAGTTGCGGAAAAACTTATACTTCTCACCATGCAAAAGAATACATGTTTAAAAACCCAAATAGATATCACTCTCAAGTAGGTAATCATAGTAATCAACTCGTGGACCTGCTTCCACGTAATAACATCCGAGAGGCCCCCTTCCACCAGATTCCCATAACCATGGCAGTCTCGATGATGTTGGCCGATATTGGAGAAATATGTGGTTGTAACCACGTATATCAACTTGTGGCCTAGCCACGTATATCATCCTATGGCCTTGCCATATATATATTACAGACCATGTTCTAGCCACATCTAACAACCCATCGACGATCCAAAGATTCTCTAGCTAAAGCTCACTTATGCATAAGGGTCACACTATCCTATGTGACATTCGACCTACTCTCGAATCTCCCGATTTCATAAAATTATTTAAAAATCAAGTTGGGTTCTCAAAAACTTATTTCAAATCCATTTCCAAAATACCATTCATGGTAAGATGATAAAATCCTTGAAGATCCTAGCTACCACAAGCAAAATCTCACATTACAATCGGTTTACAAAGCATGCATTTAAACAAAATGACAACCTTTACTTTTTTTACCTTAAAATCTCCAAATCGAACCTCCACTTTCTCTTTCAAGCTTCAACAATGGCATCCAAGAGAAAACTTTTCAATTTTTCCCATTCTTCTCCAAAACCAAGCCTCCTTCAAGTCTTTTTCTTCTTTCTCCTTTCTTTTTTCTTTTTTCTCCTTTCTTCCCTCTTTTGCTCTCAAGGCTGATTTTCTTTTTTTCCTTTCAAAGGTTCAGTTTTTTTTTCTCACGGCAAACTCACTTTGTTTGCTTTTCCTTTGGTATGGGCGCATTCTCCCAAGTTCCTCCATCAACTCAAATCTCTTTATTTATCCCTCACTTCTTATTGGACTATTTCATCCCCCACTCAAATTTCATGCACCAATTTCCTCCCTTGCTTATTGGTCCATTATCTATCCTCACTTACTTCTCCATCTGCCACCTTCACCATCCTATCTTTTCTCCTTTTATTATTTATTTCATATACCACCTTACTCCTCTAATCCTATTTCATGCACCACCTTTACCTTATATTTTATTTGGTCATTCATTAATCTATTCAAATCACATGCATCCCACATTTTTCTTTCCTCATTTGGCTACCTAATGCACCAATCTCATTACATGCAAATAGAGTTAGTCTTATTCTTCCTTTTACTTCACATGGTAGGGGTCTCACATATTCCTTATTAACTTTCTCTTTTTTACATGTTATAACTTGCATGTAATAGTGAATTCACATGCACATCTCATTATTCCACATAATCTAACTTTCCTTGGTTAGTTAATTTCCATTTAAGTTCAAATATTGAAATTGCACATAAGTCTTCAAACTTTTTCTTATTTACCATTTGACCCTCCAATATTTTCATCATTTGCAATTTCAACATTTCTTTAATTCTAATTTCTTTCTATTTTCCTTTCTTTACATTTGTACAAATAAAATATAAAATTTGTACCTCACCAAGATATCACCATAATATTTAAATATATACTTACTTGCTCTAACTTTATTTAATAAAGACATGCGAGCCCTACTGACTTCGTTTTTCTTCAAAATTCTTTCTTACTTCTTCTCCCTCACTTAGACTAGTTATATAGTCCTCCTTCATGACTAATTTTAACAATAGATAAATATTAATATTTTAATATTATTTTATTAATAAAATATTATTTTATTTTAAAATATTCTTTTCACCCATCACTGCTCTTTGACACTTAAATTTATGTTAATTGACCTTTCGTCTTATTGATAAGGTCTTATGGGCTTCTATACGAGAGTACGAGGTGTTACAGTATAGTTGCTTTGGGATGCATGCATGTGTGGATATTGTATGCCTTTATGTATGATGTTATGAGTAATGGGCCAAGTTATGAATGAATGAATGAAATAAGGCTTGCTTGGGCCTAGTGGGCTATACCCGTCTAAGACCATGCCCAATCACGATTCCTCCATAAAATGGGATGTGACAACTGCAATAGTTGAGAATTCCTTTATTTTAGTAATATTAAGAAATCCACTTAATAAGTATACAATGATTGACCTTTTAACAATAAGCAAACAAAAATTATTGGATCTCTCCCATGCCTTAAAGGCTTTCTTATCATCCCCAAAACTTTCAACAATATGTTATACAAGTTATCTATATTCATATATAAATCTGTGTACATTTGAATGACTAAGCGATCCTTATCACTTTTCAAATCCTTGAAATTTGATCGAGTAAAAAATCTTATGCTGGCCAAGTCTTTTATTGACAGAAAAGGTAACCTAAAAAATTTAAACAATGTAACTTGATTAGAATAAATAGGGTAATCAAAATACTTTAAAACCATAAATGAGTATATTCAAAAGGTCCAAACACATCATCCTATAAACACTTGAGGGTTGAATGCATGACATAGAATTAGTAACTTTTCACATAAAAATGGTCATGAGAATATATGATAACTTTGTAACTTACCACCTATAGGCAAACAAGCTACTAGAGCTAGCTAATCTACACATACATGCTTTTATGTGCTACCCTCTAATTTTAATATAAAAACACCCCCTATAGGAGAATGAATTTACACCAAAGCTAGAGACATCCCTAAAACATATGAGAACAATAATTCCACAATACTAGCCAATTGACCAATTTGGTGACTAAGAATTAACTAGCATAATGAAACTTTTACCATAATGGGATTTTACTTTATATTACCCATATAAACTCCTTGGTATGATTTTATTCACTTTATCATTAACTTAATGAGTATGGGGTATTATACTCTAAAACTATACCTTCACATGTCACATATTCTTATGAGATAATCAATCATTATATCTCTATCCATGTCACTAAACAAACTTGTTGCATTAAAAAATATTACTTTACATGGTTTTCGTTATCAATTTGTACTCTATAATTTTATCTCTAGAGTATATAAGACACACAAATATCTGGAGAGAGTACATGCAACCATTCAACTCAAATATATGTATATTATTTTTTTATTACATGCATTCTAGAAATATCACATCAAAAATATCCAAAATAATTAATTAAGTGCACATAAAAGTAAATAACTATTAAACATGCATTAAAAATTCAGAAAAATAGCACAACATGTAGAGTTGGGCAAATGGAGGTGAACTGCTAAAAAATATTTCAAAAAACATGGGCCTAATGGGTCCCACACACATCACTTGCCACATCCGAGAGTGGCCTTCACTGTCCAACTAATATTTCTCCATCTTCAACCACCAACTAGGTCAAATCTGACATGGTTGGGTCAAATTCGACCCATTTGGGTCTCTTATGCCCATTTCTCTCTAATTCTCAACTTTTAAAATATTTTTGATGAAATTGACCTTTCCAAATCTCAATTAAGGCTTTGTTTTATAATACCCATGCAGTCATTAAAACATCCTAAATCAAGATCAATTAAAGCAAATTTTTGGATTTCATTCCCATTTATGACCCATTTTGATTTTTCTCAATATTTGATCCTCTATAATCAATTTTTATGCAATTAAAACTTATGATTCATCTCTATGACATGTAAGAAGTGTTTTTAGAAATAAAATCAAAACTTAAATGCATAAAAATTAAGGGTTTTAATTAAATCGAGAATAGAGTTTCAATCTTGAACTCAAAAGTTTACACTTTTAATTTATCTAAATACAAGCTAAATCAAGTTACTATCTATATACCAATTTAATCCGTACATTAAGAGAGACAAAAGCCTTAAATCTATTGCTAAAATCAATAACCAAAAAATAAATTTCTAAACCCATGAAGATCTCAACTTAACATAATAAATTTATGCCATATTCAAAGACCTATGGCAGTGCCTAATTTGATAAAATTGATAAGTTTAATCAAGCTTTATGGCCTTAATAACAATTTTAACTCATCAAGAAACAATAAACCCAAGGTAATTAAACAAAATTACATAAAATCAAGTTGCCCTTGGCTTAAAATCATTAACATTAGCTTGGTAATTAAACAACAAACCCAAATTATCAAATATAATTTCATTCAATTACATAGATATAATTCAACCAAACAACCATATGGCCAATTATATATTAGCAATTGAACATGCTCAAAATCTAATTGCATTATACAAAGATAATTACTCATTTTAATGAAGTAATTACAAAAATTCAAAGAACCACATAAGAGATTAACATGTAGTCATGATTTATGTAATAAATATATAATTTCTTAAGATTATAAATCCTAGCCATGGTGGCTCTGATACCAATTGAAAAACTTTATGTATAAATAAATTTATATTAATCCAAGATCTAACACAGTAAGAATTTAGAACACAAAGCATATCTCATTTTTGATCCATAGTTTAATAGCAAAAATAATATAGTGAGGATAATACTGACCAAATTAACTACTGATACTAGTGCACTAGGATTTTCCTCTCTTTTTTAATGAATCTCCAATCGGTTAAATTTTTTCGTCATTGTAAACAAGAAAGGAGACCTAGCCTTACCTTTATACAAAAAATCTATAATTCCACCCATCATAGGATTTGGGGGTTGAAGATGTTTAAGGTCATTCTAATCATTTCTAAGCTTTATTTCATAGATTTTAAAGAATTTTTAAGGTCTTTTCAAGGATTTTCAAGGAATTTTATGGATTTTTTAGATTTCTTAAGCTAATTTTAAAATATTTTTGAAGCATTTTTAAGGACTTTTTCATGAATTTTTAAGCATTTTTCAGGTCCTTTTAAGGATATTTAAGGTTTTTAAGAGATTTTTCAAGGAGTTTAACAAATTTTTAATGTTTTTAAAATATTTTTAATTTTTAATTATTTCATACGATTTCTAAGGATTTTTTAAGATTTTTTCAAGTATTTTTAGGCTCCTTTTAAGCATGTTTAAGATCATTCCAAGCATTTTTTAGCTTTTTTTATGGATTTCAAAGGATTTTTAAGGCATTCTAAAGGAATTTGAATGAATTTTATGGATTTTTAAGGTTTTTTTAGCCATTTTTTAAGATTTTTGAAGCATTTTTAAGGTTTTTTTCTCAAGGAATTTGAAAGATTTTTTATGTTTCTAAGGAATTTTTAAATTTTTTAATTATTGATTACAATTTTTTTGGATTTTTTAAGTTTTTTTTAAGGATTTTTAGGCCCTTTTTAAGGATGTTTAAGGTCATTATAAGCATTTTTAAATTTTTTTTCATAGATTTCAAAGGATTTTCAAGGTGGTTTCAAGTATTTTTAGGGAATTTTATGAATTTTTAAAGCTTTTAAAGCCATTTTTAAAATATTGTTGAAGCAATTTTAAGGCTGTTTTCAAGGATCTTTAAGCAATTTTAAGGTCCTTTTAAGGATATTTAAGATTTTTAAGAGAAATTTTCTAGGAATTTGAAAGATTTTTTCTGTTTTTAAAGGATTTTTATTTTTTTAATTATTTATTACAATTTTTAAAGATTTTTTCAAAGATTTTTTAGCTCTTTTTAAGCAGATTTCAGGTCATTCTAAGCATTTTTTAGCTTTTTTATTTATTTTAAAGGATTTTTAAGGTGTTTTCAAGGATTTTTTAGAAATTTTATGGATTTTTAAGGTTTTTCAAGCTACTTTTTACAGATTTTGGAAACATTTTTAAGGTCTTTTTATTGAATTTTTAATGTCCCTTAAAAGATATTTAAGGTTTTTAAGAGATTTTTCACGGAACTTGAAAGATTTTTTATATTTTTAAGCAATTTTTAATTTGTTTAATTATTTTTTATGATTTTTAAGGAATTTTTAATTTTTTTTAAGGATTTTTAGGCTCTTTTATAAGAATGTTTAAGGTCATTCTAATCATTTTTAAGCTTTTTTTTTTATAAAGATTTCAAAGGATTTTTAAGGTGTTTTCAAGGATTTTCAATGAATTTTGTGGATTTTTAAATTTTGTTAAGCCATTTTTTAAAAAATTTTGAAGCATTTTTAAGATCTTTTTCTTGGATTTTTAAGGATTTTAAGGTCCCTTTAAAGATATTTAAGGTTTTGAAGAGATTTTTCATGGACTTTGAAAGATTTTTGATGTTTTTAAGAGATTTTCAATTTTCTTAATTATTTATTATAGTTTTTAAGGTTTTTTCAAATATTTTTAGGCTTTTCTTAAGCATATTTAAGGTCATTATAAGTATTTTTAAACTTTCTTTTATGAATTTTAAAGAATTTTTAAGGTGTTTTCAAGGATTTTAACAAAATTTTATAGATTTTTAAAGTTTTTTAAGCCACTTTTAAAAGATTTTTAAAGCAATTTTAAGATCTTTTTTGTAGATTTTTAAGCATTTTAAAGTTTCTTTAACAATATTTAAATTTTTTAAGAGATTTTTCAAGGAATTTGAAAGATTTTTTATGTTTTTAAGGAATTTTTAATTTTTTAAATTATTTATTATAATTTTTAAGGATTTTTGGAGATTTTTTCAGAGATTTTTATGCTCTTTTCAGGCATGTTTAAGATCATTCTAAGCATTTTTAAGCTTTTTTTCAAGAATTTTGAAGGAATTTTATAGATTTTTAAGGGTTTTTAAGTCATTTTATAAAGATTTTTGAAGCATTTTTAACCTTTTTTTATGAATTTTTAAGCATTTTTAAGGTCCCTTTATAGACATTCAAGGTTTTTCAAAGATTTTTCAAGGAATTTAAAAGATTTTTTATGTTTTTAAGAGATTTTTAATTTTTTTAATTATTTATTATGATTTTTAAGGATTTTTTAAGGCTTTTTTTTAGAGATTTTTAAGCTCTTTTTAAACATATTTAAGGTAATTTTAAGCATTTTTAAGGTTTTTTTCATGGATTTGAAAGGATTTTTAAGGTGTTTTCAAGGATTTTTAAGGAATTTTATAGATTTTTAAGGTTTTTTTAAGCAATTTTTTAAAGATTTTTGAAACATTTTTAAGGTCTTTTTTTTATTTTTTTAAGCATTTTTAATGTCCTTTTAACGATATTAATTTTTTAAGCATTTTTAAGCTTTTTTTGATAGATTTCAAAGGATTTTTAAGGTGTTTTCAAGGATTTTAAAGAAATTTTATAAATTCTTGAAGCTATTTTTAAAATATTTTAAAGCAATTTTAAGGTCTTTTCATGGATTTTTAAGCATTTTTAAGGACCTTTTAAAGATATTTAAGGTTTTTAAGAGATTTTTCAAGGAATTTGAAAGATTTTTTGTGTTTTTAAGGGATTTTTAGTTTTCTTAATTATTTATTACAATTTTTAAGGATTTGTTAAGGTTTTTTAAAGGATTTTTGGGCTCTTTTTAATCATGTTTAAGGTCATTCTAAGCATTTTTAAGCTTTTTTTCATAGATTTCAAAGGATTTTTTAGGTTTTTCAAAGGATTTTCAAAGAATTTTGTGAATTTTTAAGTTTGTTTTTTATGCTGGAAGTTCCCGCAGGGGCTCAGCTACCCTATAATCATTTTATTAATAATAAACATTAATATAGCAAGGAAAGGGGCCAAAACCTTACCTCTAGAATTACATGAGCAAGAAGAGATAGAATTCTTAATATAGGGATGAACATTTTTGCAATTATTTCTGATGCAAAAGATTAGCAATTTTCCTGTGTACAAGGATCTGTGGTAATTTTATAAAAAGTAAAAACAAGATTAAAATTCAAAATGAGGAGCACTACTCTTTTACATTTATTTAAATCTAACAATCGGCAAATTAATTTTATCTACTTTTAGAATACCCTGTAACTTCCCTTATGCTTCCGAGAAGACCTGAAGGCCATGATGTTGATGTCCAAGATTAGCTAACCAATAGGTTGCTTGATTTCCTTCCCTGTATATATGAGAGATCCTACAGGAAAAATAAGTTAAGCGCTGGCATATGGATGCCAACAAATACTTGTTGTCATCTGAGCCTCGATATCCCCCCTTTAACATTTGAATGATGACCATAACATCCATTTCAATCCAGATACTCAAAATATTATATTCTTGACATAATATTAATCCTCTATATAATGTTAGTAATTTTACTTGTATAGAATTTTTGGGACCCAAATTTTCAAAAAATGCAAATATTAACATTGTATGATCACGTAATATCCCACCACCTGCAGCATTTTGAAGATTATTTGCAGAGCTACCATCCACATTCAACTTAAACTCATCTGTCATTGGTTTATGCCAAGAAATTATTTTAGACTGAAAAGGTATTTCTCTCTGAAAATTATTTTAAAGTCTTTTTCATGAATTTTTAAGCAATTTTAAAGTCTTTGTAAGGATATTTAAGGTTTTTAAGAGATTTTCCAAGGAATTTGAAAGATTTTTGATGTTTTTAAGGGATTTTTAATTTTCTTAATTATGTATTACAATTTTTAAGCATTTTTAAGGTTTTTTCAAGAATTTTTAGGCTCTTTTTAAATATGTTTAAAGTTATTCTAAGCATTTTAAGGCTTTTTTTCATGGATTTCAAAGGATTTTTAAGGTGTTTTTGAATATTTTCAAAGAATTTTATAGACTTTTAAAGTTTTTTAAGCTATTTTTTAAAGATTTTTCAAGCATTTCTAGGGTCTTTTGTATAGATTTTTAAGCATTTTTAAATTTCCTTTAAAGATAATTAAGGTTTTTAAGAAATTTTTGAAGGAATTTGAAAGATTTTTTATGTTTTTAAAGAAATTTTAATTTTTTTAATTATTTATTACGATTTTTAAGGATTTTTTAATATTTTTTTCAATGATTTTTAGGCTCGTAGTTTCCCCATGTGCTTTTACCTTTGTTTAACCTTAAATCTTCCAAGTATTTTTAGAAATAAAGTACAAAGAAAAGGAATATCACTCTAACATTGTTTATTTTATTTAGAAAGCATGCAAAGGTAGCATTTATGTTGAACAAGCTATCATATTAAAAGATTACAAGTTAAAATGGTTAATAATAACCAAAGTTACTAGACGAAAGATATTCTTATTTTTGTTTCTAGGATTTTGTAACCTCACTCATATAGGAATTTCAAGCATGAAGAGTTAAAAAGGCCTTTTAATTAAGTTTTTTTTATAGAAATAATAAAAGAGATACTTAATAAGAAGCTTGATTTATGTGTAACAATGGCAATAGCATTTCCTTATATTTGATTTTTCCATTTCTCTTTAGTAAATCAAGGCATTTACCAAATGACACAATAGGAAAGATCATAAAAAAGTAGTAGCAATAATACAAAAGGTAGTAATTATTCTATAAAAAGACAGGTTAATGTGTATCAAAAGATTTCATGATTTTTGAGTTTTGTTGGTTTTTTGCCCTTCTATTCCTGCTTTTTGGTTTTTTTTTTCCTTTTGTTGTTGTTTTATTATTTTTTAAGGTTTTATCTTCTATTATTTCTTTAGGTTTTACCTTGACTAACTGCCTACTTCTTTCTCTCTATCTGTCTAACTCTGAATTCTAATAGAATGTTGCATTCAAGCTTCCAATGATACGATACAATTATTTGTAGAGTTCTACCAAAGCCTTAAGCTACATGTGTATGTGATTTTAACTGTAGCAATTTGCATCATTCCTTACTCATAAAAAATTTTTAAAATAAAAAAAATAATAATGAGTATTAAAACTAATCTGTTACTAATCGTATGCAACATACAGCTTTACCTCTAGTATCTATAAACCTCCTCAACGGGGCTTCTAGCTATGGTCACGTTTCTAGCCTCTTTTATTGACACGCGACTCATTTTTAAGAGATTTTGAGATGTGTTATGTGGGGTCGTTGCATTTAGAGTTACGGGCAAGGGATTTTTTCCAAAGCTTTAAAAGTTAAACGGGGTATTTTCCCTTAGTTGATGTGATGGTTTTTAGTTTATTGAGAACAGAAGCTAAAAGGGTTTCTATGTACGGTTGAGAAATCCTATTATTTGAAATGGTGTCATGTTTCCTTCATTACGCTTGACATATTGTTTCCTTCTCTACCTCAATGTTATGGTTCTTGCTAGGGTTTCTTAGTTTTCTTAAGTTTTCTTTTCTTCTTTTCCAATCGGTGTTCTTTGTTGTTCATGTTTGCTTATCCTCGATGTTGCTCTCGGTTTGTGTTTGTGTTTGTAAAAAAAGTTGAGGTTCAATGTCCTTCATTTGGTACTTTCGTTTTGGTTATCTTTCTAAATGTGCTCATTACATATTTTGTGCTTTTGTCTCTAAGAGATTCTTTATCACAAAAACTATTAGTTTCAATTGTCTAATTTTTGAATCTTTTTGAATAAAGTACTTAAACCTAAAATCAAGGTTCTTCCATGGAAACCCAACTTTGTTTATGATTTTTTTTTCTGCTTGCTTTTCGTTTTGGGTATCTTTGTAGATATACTCATTACAGATTTGTCCTTTTGTCGCTAACAGATTCATCACAAAAACTGTTGGTTTCAATTGTCTAATTTTTGAATTCATATGAATGAAGTACCTAAACCTAAAATCAAGGTTCTTCCACGAAAACCAAGCTTTGTTCATGATTTTCTTTTACTTGCTTCACTTTGTCAATTTTTTTTAGATTTATTCTTTTTGTTATTTTGCTTCGTTTTTTCCACGGATCTAATTTTTTATTTTATGGTTTTTTGGTGTTTGCATGTCATGGTGCTTTGTGTTGTGGGTTGATCAGTCTGTGTTTGGATAGCAGAAAAAGACTTTTTGTTTGCGGCCTTTTTCATTTCACAATTGATGGTTAAGCGATTCTAACTTATTTCCGCTTCTAGCTATTATAATTTTGTCATTCTTTTTTAACAATTTTTGAATTTTTTTTTTAATTATGAGTTTACAATCATAGACACTTAGGCCTTTATATATATATATATAGCATAACTTTTCAAGTTTTTGTTTTCATATTTATGCTTACCAGTTTTCTCACTAGGCAGCCGGGGGTGATTTTTGTTACATGGTTGTTTATTGTTGGAATTTGATCATATTAGCAAGCCTCTTAATTTCTTATGATCTTTTCAAAATTTATATTTTGTCTAATTTCTTGTGACAGTTTTCTTTAGCTCTGATATTTTGTTATATTAATTTTCATATATTTCAAACGATTATATATATATATATATATTTGTTGTTGGGGTGAAGCATATGTGAATCTTAAACATTTGACTTAGTGCTGGCAAAAAAAGAGAAGTATGGTTCTTATATTTTTAGCAGTTACGAAGTTAATAATTGACAAAAAGGCAATTGAAAGATGAAATTTTAAATAACTATTTTGTTTAGTTTTGAAAGAAGTTCAGGGAGAAAAAATTGCATGTAATAATTTTGGCCAGGTTCCCTTTGAAATTGAAGCTTTTATTGGTAGGAATTAGATCTTTAACACTTTTAAGTTATACTTGATTGGAAATATAAGTTACGTGGCTTGAAGTCTGTTGTTGTAATGCTATTAAATGAACTTGGAGATTTTTACGTTAAGATACTAAACAGAAAAAGAAATGATATGGTTTTATGACATGTTGTGAAGGATAGATTTTTATTTTTTCCTAAGAAATGAATTCTAATAATGGATGCCCATCCGTGTAAAAAGGTTGCTATGTTTTGTGAGTTCCAGCAACCAATTTTTCATGTTAGGAAAGTATTTTAGTTAGATAATTCATTTTTATTTTTGGAAAAAATTATGATAGTTCGTTGAAAAGATGAAATATAAATACATGACAATAGGTAGGAAAAATCCAATTCAAGTTCAATGTGCTTAAGAGTAAGAGAATGGTTAACACGAACATGGCTTAAGAGACCAAAAAGTTAATTGTATAGGATAGGTTTTGTTAAAAGATATGCTCATAATGAATTAGCAAAAATTGATTCTAATAGCCAACCCCATCATTTAGATTGAAGGTTTTCATTAGATGAGTTAAATAAAAATTGTAGCATATAAACAAAAGCCAAGTTTTATAACTAAGTAGCTTAGTGTGATAGAAACAAACTTAAAGAAAAGTAAAACATTAACTCTTTCTACAAAAAAATAATCCTAAAAAAAGGAATACCAGAAGAACATTTTTATTTCTCTCCACTAAGCCCTTCTCTTTATACATATTAGAAGAATGCTCATGCGTTACACTTGAGTAAAGTTAATATTTTTCAAAGATTAATTGTTATATTAATTACTAAATAAATTTGAGTTGGGGAAGATATGCAATTAAATTTATAAGAGTGCATAAATGTATAGGTATAGTAATTCAAAGTGGAAATATTTATTTAACAAAATAGGTTTATTTAACAAAAATACACTGGCTACTTGCAAATGAAATAAGGTAACATCAAGATAAGAAAGTGAAATTACTAATTTCGATGGGAATAGGATGAAGATAGGAAATGGGAATATAAGGCATTATGATTGCTACATTTTTCGTGATTATAGGTGTAAGTATATATTCTGTTTTAGATTATAGTTGGTTATCCACAATGTTTCTCATCTGAGTTTGTTATGAACATGGAAATAAATTTTAGTGGTTGGAAACTTAAAACCAAAAGTTTTCATTCTATAACACAATAAAGATACTAGTTGTACATCAAATATTTAATAACATGTTGCTTGAGTTGACAAAGGAAGTGTTTATGGACAAAAAATTAAGAATTAATAAAAAAATTCACATTTGTAATTATTTTAACACATATTTGATATTTTGATCCATGAGAACATCATTAAACTACCATGGCTAGGTATGCCATTTGATCTCTAGATAGGGGTTATTTTGAATTGATGATGCTTTGCTGGAAGATATATTAGATGGACTTAGGATGTATAAAAAGACTCTTTTTTGGGATGCACAAATGTTTGCTTATTCTAATATTTATTATATCTGGAGCTTTTATATTGACGATGACAATTTTATTTGGCCTTTCATTTTGCAGTGTTTACATCTCTCTTTGGCGCAACATTAACAAAGGTAGTCTCCCATATGTAGTGACATGCTGCTAGCTTTTCTTTTTTTTTTTTCATTTGTATTCTTACCTTTGTTTTTTAATTTGTTTTATCAAGTTATGTTTAATATCGATTGTAGCAAGATTGGTATATTTTTTCCTTACAATTTCAGCTTTATGTCATGGTTATATGTTATAGATTAATAATATAATGAGTTTTTTCATGTGCTTTTTTTTTATTAAACAATGTTCGTTTAATATTTGAATTATGTACTATTGCTGTTTTGCTTTGTAGTTTTTACAACTGTTTCGCATAAATTATTATTTTGTTTATTAGCTGTGATGGTGTTTTGTCAAATTCTATTTGGTACTGATTACAGCAAGGTTTGTGAGTTTTTTCCATGCAATTGGTTTTGGCAAAATCCATCTATCAAATCTTTTTTTTGTTTGAGAAAGAAACGGACGTGTGGAATTTTCTAAAAGAATTGAGCTAGGTTCTGTCAATCTGTTTTCTTTATTTAATCAATTTTTAATGATTAGAAAATTGTTTGGCATGGCAAAATCAATTAAAACAATGCTATTGGGTTTGGTGATTGATTGATCCCTGAATTATTCTATTGATTTATCATTATATTTTAACTTTTGTTCAAATTTCACTAACCTCTTTTTATAAAAAGAACAACATATGGAGCATTTTAAATAGATGATTCTGTGTTAGAGGAAACATTAAATGCACTTACAACATATAAAAACACTCTCTCTTTTGACATGCACAAATATTTGCGTATCTGATGTTCATTATGTTTGGAGCTTTTTATACTCGCTTTGTTAACCTTTCAATTGTTTTACATAATTTGATGAGTATCTACTAATAATTATCATTTTTTATGAAATGGATTCACTTTTTACATCAATGTAATATCTATTTATTTTTTGATACCATAGTGTTTGTGGCCGCCCATTGCAGCAAGCATTCACCATCTACTGTAAAGTGTGCTAACTTATTTTATCTTTTCATTCTTGCATTTATTTTTTTCTCGATTTGATCTGTCATATTTTTTTTTCGGATAGCCTGTATATTTATTGTCCTTGTAATTAATTATTATCTTTTTAATAGACCTTCATTTAATAAAAATAAGTTTCTTTTCATAGATTCAATTAACCTTTGTAAACAAAATAGGTACAACTGGATAAAAAAATTGAGAGCAAAAATATTAGTAAATGTTAAAAATTTTGATAATCCTGCTATAATCGTGTCCAAAGGTGATAGTTGTACATATGAACTTAAGCAGATTTTTGAACCTGAACATAGCAATATTCATGCTATGTCAGTAGCAGAATCACTAATAGGTGGTCATGTTAACCAACGTAAATAATCATTCAATGTTATTGATGTGCCCGTTGGAGGACATGTAGTCATTCATTTAACAGTAGATGTTGAAAGAGAATGCAAACAATTTCGGTTGAGACTATTAGGATTACTTCTGTCGTGGGCTCAGGAAAAACTTTTTCTGAAAAAGGAAAATTCAACTCCACGTCTTCTTCTTTAACTACCTCTAGTTGCTACTTTTCACAAAATACTACAATTCTAACTAACAATATGTCTAGACATTGCTCCACAGCTTTTTATTTCATAGGATCAAATTACACATGTCCTTTTTGCTCCGTTCACATGTAAATATGAAAAGAAGGCTGATATATCAAAGCAAAGTAGACATCCAACTTTCAATCTTTATTGTTAAAAAGGCATAGTCAAAATACCTCTTTTTAGACAAGCGTTTGCCTTCCTAGATCATTTGTTTAGTGGCAACACAAATAACACAAGAACTAAGTTTAAAGAGAACATAATATTGTATAATAGTATATTCTAATTTACATCATTAGGGGGGGTCAAATATCCTGTTTATCCACATAAAGTTGTCCATCATGAGAAATTAATTGACTTTATAAACCTATAAATTTAGATGATAAGCTACTTTAATGTGAAGAAAGATATAATTTTCATCTCAATATAAATATATTTGTTACTATTAGAATTATCACATTTGTTTCTCTAAGCTAATTAAGACATGTAGGAATCTTCTTTGGTGAGACATTTATTTCTGCAACATTAGATTACTACTATTGGATATGAATTGAAGATGTTCATTTGAGAAACAATCGTTTATGAACGACAATTTGAAAATGAACGCTTGCTTTGAAGATTAGGTTTTTTTTTTTATGGTATTATGTAACCAATTTCATTCTCATATTTCTTAACTGATGACACCCTTACATGTATCACCTTGCTCACAACTCTTTGCTACTTTTGATTAGGTCAATATCTTGCTAGAAACTGCTTTTTTTAAGTGACTGGTCTATATTTTATTTTTATTAAATATATGAGATCACTATGAATAAAATATTATATCTAAACATGTCAAAATCTTTTTTTGATGTTACAATAGCTTTAGAAACTTATCCAGTCTTTTATATTATGTGTTGTTACTATTGTACTGATCATAATAATCACCTTATAGGTATATCATTATAATTTCATAACCTTTTCGTTTCTATTTCATTTTTATACCTTTGTCTGTCATCTCTTTAAGCTGAATCTTACAATCACTTCATATGCTTGAGTGCAGAACGTGAGTAGTTTCAATAATAGTTATTCTCCATATATTATCTATCTTACTATTATCTACAAAATGATTAAACATTGCATTTCATAAACTCAACGTTGTATCCTTGAGTCGAAAATTTACATTTGTAGACTTTCATTTTTTTCAGAAGCTCCATACAACTCCTTTTGAAAGATGATGTTGCTCATATGGGATTGGTCACATTTGGTAGGTCAGCAAAGAAGTTGGTGGAAGCGATTATCGCAAAACTCACAATTGTCAACACTAGTCATTGCATGACATTGCTTGGACCTGTTAAAGCTTTGATCAACCAAATAAGTTTATAAATGGTTTCACATTAAGAGGAATCAAAACAAGAATTGCAAACTATAAAATGTTTGATTGTGAAGAGATAGCACATCAACAACCCACCACTCCAACTTCTAACATCATCTCTAGATCATTAACACCCCCATCAATAATTCAGCAATTGAAGGAACAACTTCTGCCATCACCAGACATCACGAAGGTGGCCAGAGAACGTTTCCCAAAAAGCACACCTCAAAAACAACTTGATACTAGCTAAGGAGAAGAGTCACTCACCAAAAAATATAAAGCCAAGTTTAGTTTACATCATTGCATCTTCCATTATGCTTTAATTGAAATGTACACAAAACTTATGTTCTTTTGTTTCAAAACAAGGGACACTCTAAACTAACCCCTTCATAGAAACATGGTTGAAGTTGAAACTTTTGGTGAATTTGCTATTGAAAAAAGACATTGAAGTCTATTCGCCAACTACATGTTAGAATACCTCATCTCTTTGTTTCAAGGTTGGATGTTTACTTGCACATTATCACTTTATTTTTGTATATGCTTAAAAGTGCTAATAGTGTATTAACAAACTTGGTTAACTATATTGCATATATTTTGTAACAACATGACATCAAAATTTAATCAAATTCAACCTTAACCAAAGGTGAAACAGGTCTATATTTTGTAAAGCTCTGCCAAAACCGAATATTGCAAGCTTTTGTGACTAAGCTAACAACGAATATAAAATTACAAATGATAATCATATTGCCTTAGATTTTTGCGTTACACTTGATGATTTGTATGTGATTTTAATTGCAGAAGCTTTCACCATTCCTTACCCACTAAAAATTTTTAAAATAAAAAAAAGTTATAAATACAACTACTAAAACAATTTACTACTAATCGTGTGGAATGCACGGGTTTATCTCTAATATGTTAAAAACTAACCTTAGCATATAAAAGCCTTAATTTTTCTCTCTTTTTCTCCTTTTACCTCATCTACCTCTTTCTTTCTCTCTCTAAAATATTAATAAAATAAAATAAAATAAAAAGTTTATTAAAATTTTAAAAAATTTTAAATTATTAATATTTTAAAAAATAAAATAAAATAACAATTTTATTTTATAAATCAAACCATATAATAGTTATTTTATCCTATTCGGTAAATAACTACTCTAACCAATATGCTATAAACTTGGACTTTAAGTTCCCAAACCATAATGACTCTATTTAAAATATAACGTAAAATGCTACAACTTTTTAAGTTTTAATAAAAATTTCAAACGAATTTATTAGTTTTCGAAATCAACATTTCATTTTAAAATAATCTTTCATTAGGCACATAAGTTTAGTCATTAATCAATCACTAGTATTTTCATTAATCAATCATTAGTATTTTCATTAATTTGATAATGTTATAAAAAAAAAAATTTTTATTTTTTATTAATTTTAAAATTTATTATTATATAATTTTTATTAATTTAAAAAAAATTAAGAAAGCACAAAGATGAGTTGGGAGCACTGATTGATGCTTTTTGAGTTTTTTTTAAAAAATTATATAATAATAATTTTTTAAATTAGTAAAAAAATAATATTCTAATTTTTCATATTTTTTATAAAAAATATTT
The DNA here is from genome assembly GCF_002168275.2 of Theobroma umbraticum. Lineage (NCBI taxonomy): Eukaryota > Viridiplantae > Streptophyta > Magnoliopsida > Malvales > Malvaceae > Theobroma > Theobroma umbraticum. The sequence goes on along the minus strand of NW_018397271.1, from coordinate 1,174,725 downwards.
ATATTTTAGATAAAGTATTTACTTTAAAAATTAATTAACTTACTTAAAATTTAATTAAAACTTAGGGACTGATAATATTTTAGCTTGACATTTAAGTCAAGCAAGTCAGACCCCACGACCTGTGGTGCAGAATGCCCAAAACGGGGGATCGGGAAGAAAGTGGTGAAGGATGACGTGGAGAAGTCTCATTGGACTAGAGAGGGGGGCACAAGTTCAAAAGAATAGAGCAAGGAAGAAAGTAGGGTTAGTGATGAGTGCTGAAACACACAAGAGCCGACTGTTAGTTTTGAGCTCTCATTTTACTGATTTGCATTTGGAATCTTCCCTCATGGCTTCGGAGAAAGAAGCTGCCCTCGCAGCTGTTCCCTCCGATTCTCCTACCATGTAATCCCACGTTTCTCTTTCTTCTTCTCCTAATCAATTTCTTTGTTTTCCTTTTAATTCTTTTAATCATTTTAAATATATGTTTCTTCTGTGCAAACTCTTTTTTTTTTTTCTTGAGATTAAGAACATAGTAATACTGGAATAGAGAACTAGATTGCCTAATTTTCTTGTTTTTTCAGATTTGACAAAATCATCAACAAGGAAATCCCATCTAAGGTGGTATATGAAGATGATAAGGTTAGTTGTATGCTGAAAAGGACTTTTAGAAATCATGGCCAACTTTCTTTCTTTAAACTGGGAGCTTGATGGGATATAAACCCTTTTTTTTTCTTTTTGTTTTTGCATCAGAAGATGCTTGCCAATGGCTAGTCAGTACCTAAACTTTGTAGAATCTTTAGAACAAACTCTCTCGCCCAAATAGCGACCTGAAAATTTGTCTTGTTCTATTTTCAAGTCAATTAAGCTGCATGTAACGATGCACAATCACAACTATTGAGCTCTACTCAATGTTTATCTTCTAAAGGGTAAAATGCAGACAATCCCTGCACTTTTAAGCCGGGCATATCCCTGGAACTAGTGCATTTTGGCAAGTAGGCCCTTTTTTGGCCTGAAATAATGCATGTCAAACCTGTAAGATAGCACCATCTAACTTAGAAAGACACATTAGAGGTTTTTCGTTTGTTTTACTAGCAATTTATGAATATAAGTTCTGTCGCGGTGATGCTAGAAGCAAAAAGCAAAAGTGTGATAGGATTTAATAACAAATAACATTTTTGAAGCATTAAAAATTTAAATTGTAATTTCTATTTGGATAATAATGTGCATGATTTTACTTTAGTTTATAGTAATCATGTTAGAATTGTTATTGCACTTTAGTCATTTGCTCAATTTTAATCAATTATGATTTTTCTTTTTATGACTTTGGAAATCAAAAAGCATATGGAAAAATGTAACAAACTGATTAGAACAATTTTTTTGCTTGAGGGGATATTTTTGTTTTCTTTCATTCTCCCAATGAGTTGTTTATGCAGTTGTTGTTTCAGTAATATATGTCCAAATGGCTCAAGACTTTAGCTTAGTTAGAGGCCTATTGATGGGGTTAGAAGATTCACATGGATTAATTATATAATTAGGAATTTATATTATCGATTTATACATAAATTTTATAATATTTCAGTTATTGTATATTTATCTGTGTTTTTATTTATCTACCAAGTATTGGGGTTTAGGAAGTATTTCAGAAATATCAATGTTGTTTTAGTTTCTAATAGCTTTTGGACTATCGAGATTTTATGAAATGAGATTTTTCCTTAGGTGCCTGTGATTTGTTCTTGATTTGCTATGTTTAGTCTCTGTTCTCTGTTTCTCTCTCTTTCCCTCTCTTGTTCTACATCACTATTTGCCAATTTACAAGGTTTAAATAGCTACCATTGAAACAGCATGTGCCATGTACCAGAGTGCAGTTGTGTTGACTGCAACTTTTCCATTTTTTTTCCTTCAAATTTTATCTTTTATGACCAAGAAAAAAAAATGTTTATTAACTGTTGGAAGAAAAAAAAAACTGGAAAAAATGCAGTCAACATCACTGCCCTCTGGTACATGACACATTTTTGGTTTCTCAACTTTGATAAACAGTTGAGAAATAAAAAATCATTAATTAGCAATGACTTTTCCTTTCACTGGCCAAAAGCTTTAAACTATCATATTGGTGAAGATTTTCTAATCTGCCATTTATCTTATTACTCAAAACACTTTAATCTCCATAAAAATGACCAACTTTCTCTATTTCTCTCTCCTTCATTGATATTTTATGTTATATTTAATATTGATGTACCTTTTCTTCCTCTTGTGATGGTTGTGGCTTTTTGCTCTACCATATATCTTGCACCTTTTTCTTCATTTGGTCTGCTTCTTGACCTTCAATCTTCATCTTTCTCACACATTTAGATTAGCGCCTTTATTTGGCCTCTTAGTTTGTTTCATTAAGAAACAAAGGGCTTTCTATTAAAAGATCTCATTTTATTGGTAACAAAAGAAATATGGTTTTAAGGTTTCTTTTTCCTTAAATGCTATTTTTGATGATAGTATATGCTATTTTAGCTTCTCAGTATTCGGTGTATGCATTTAAGCAATTTTTCATGTTTGGTTTCTCAACTTTTTTTGTTGATTATGTTTAGATGAAATTTGGAAGATTCTAGTGTATCACTTAAGATCTTTGGTACACGTTGCAATATTGAATTGGAATTAAATTCTATAAGGACTTGGATAAGAAGGCCATTGACAATTTATTATGGTACTGAACCTTTAAAAGATAACGTAGCATAGTGATAGATTGATGAACTGCTTCATTTGGAGCTATCAAATTAATTTTATCTTCATTGAATTGTTCATATGTTCTCTCTCCTTTTTTTTTTTCCTGTTTTTTCTTTCAGTTTATTGTTATAAGTTTGGTAGCAATTGGACAAGTTGGCTGAGTTTAAGTTGTTTTACTTTTTTGTTTTTTGAGCCATTTTTGGGTTTGGCTTATGAACTTTGGAGGTCAATGTTGGATGGGGTTGGGATTTAGGTGGGTCTTCCAAATTTGGATCAACTTTTGTCTCATTTTACTTTGCCAGCAAATAATAATCAGTTTGATTTAGGGTTGGGTTTGGGTCTTTGCCTTTTTTCATAACTTTCAGTCAGATAGGGTTGGCCTTTTGGCAGTCTGAGCAGGTTAATAAGTAACAATCAAAGATGAGATACTTATTCCTTTTTGTTATCTTAAACTGATATTTGATAGATGATTACCATTGAGTTCAATGTGAGAATTAAAATTTCAAATGTCTTTACTTAAGGGAAGCATGAAAAGCCATAAACTATGTTTATGCATCGACAACATAATCTGCAGTTGAAAGTTCCATTTTTTTGATGGCTTAATTTCTTTTCTATTTGTGAAGGTTATTTTATTTTATTTATTATTTTCTTGAATTTTATGATCAATGCATCGATCCTATCATTTGTGTGTGTGAATTACTATGTCTTCTCTATCTTTATTTGGGAGTAGGTTCTTGTAAATGCTTTCACTGTTTGTTTTGTTTTGTTTGATATGTTGAATCTTTTCCGTTGTATTTAAGTTTATTAGACATTCATTACACTAACATCATGTTTATTTGCCTTTTCTTTTGTATGTAGGTCTTAGCTTTTAGGGACATATCTCCCCAGGCTCCTACACACATTTTAATTATTCCAAAATCAAAGGATGGCCTAACTGGATTGTCTGAGGTATAAGTAGGTTCGGTTTTGTTTTTCTTCACATCTAATTGAACACTGGGCATTTATTCCCTCTAGCATGGAGGAAATTACTGTTATGGTTCTGCATGAATTGGAGAAAATTCAGACTATACTAACCCAATACTATATCAATATTTGTTAATTTGATTTGGTTTGTGTCTTTCACTTTCCCAGGGAAAGAGAAAATAAAAATTTGATTGAAGATTAATTGGGAAATGGAAGGAAGTAGAGGAATTTTGATGATAAAGAGAGTATTATGGGGTAGATCCTAAATAGGATAGTAGGGGAGAGGAATGAAGAGAATCAATAGGGAGGAAAACGTTAGTTCGCAATTTTCGAGTACTAATAGATACAAGACGTAAATCCTTAACTTAAAAGTCAAATTTCCAAATATATCCTTAGTTAAAGAAGAAAAACCCTAATAAGACCTTAAAGCAATCCTCCATCATTCACCCTAGTTGAAAGAACTTAACTTTGGAGAGTTAAATTGCAAATGGCACTCGTCTTTGATAAGCCGAAAAGTAGGAAAATGGATAACCTTCCCTATGAACAAAGTTCCCTTGAGCAAAGTAGTAGCATGTCATTGAGGTTAGAACTAACAAGCTCATCAACAAGTCATTGCAATCATTGAAACACTTGTAGGAAGACTACCTGAGAAAACATAAGGCTTAAAAGTATCCAAATGAGTTAATTTAGTATCTATACAAAAAAAATGTGACTAATGATTCACTACTCCCTTCGCCTCATAGATATTGTCCTAGGTTTTCTTTTTATTTTGTTAAAGCTTTTCAACGTTGACTTGAATTATTTTAGATATTTATTAAATCAGATTATAATAAATATGTATTTGAAAAATTCTCAATTCAAAGCTTTTAAGGGATTTTTTAAAAAATTTTAATCAATGATTATTTGAAAAACAAAAATGGTTGTGAGGCTCAAAAATATCCCCAATGAATTAATTTAGTATCTATACAAAAAATGCGACTAATGATGCAATACTCCCTTTGTCCCATAAATGTTGTCCTTGTTTGTACTTTGTCTGGTTAAACTTTTCAACTCGACCTGAATTTTTTTATAATAAATATTAAATAATAGATGACAAAAATAACATAATATTTGAATACTAATTATTTAAAAATTAAAAAATATAAATTAACTAGTAAGATTCAAATAACACCAAACTTAGTTCGGACAGCAAAAAAAATTATAAAGCGAATCATTAGATTTGATTAAATTAGTGTAAAGTAAAAATACAAATTGAGTGATGAAATTTTTTTACATTTCTCTACCATTGATGCAAGAATAGGATAGTATAAATATGGCTGTAACATCAATTATTATTTTATGTACTAGGCTTTTTGTATGTCTTCTTGTGTTACTCTTTTTCTTGTCTTTAACTCCATTTGATATTTAGGAAATAAGAAAATAATGTTCTTAAATCATTGGATTAGATTTAAAATAGCAAGTGAATTATTATTTCCCTATCTTATGTGACTCACATTCCTTGCATTTTAATTGGGAGGAAGGACATTCCCATGTTTGCTATGAAATATACTTATCGGAATGCTCTCCCAATTGGTCATGGAGGGAATGAAACTTTGCCACTAGGTCATGGGAATGTGATTGCCCTTGCATTCCCTTTGGTCAAGGTACGGACATTCTAATGGGTATATTTTATACTAAACATTGGAATGTCCTTACTCTGAATTAAAATGCAAGGAATGTGAGTTGAATCCCATATAGCAAACGCAACCCTTAGAGCTTGTTTGGCCTGGTTGGAACTTTTGTAGGAAGTTCTGCTATGAGTAAAGTTGTTTAAAAAGTGCTGCAAAGACAATTAAAACCAGAGTTTGTCGAATTTATAATGTAGACGGTAGGATATAGAAAACTAATTGATAGAATTTTTGCTTATTTTTGGATAAATAAATAAAATAAAGATTTAACGTTATTAAACCAAATCATATGTTTTAAAGTGAAAGAAATAAATAAAATAAAGAAACGTATTTGTTAATTGGATATAGAATAAAATTTATTTCTACCATTTTAACAAATTAAATAAAATCAAATAAAAAATTTAAGCTAGATTAAAAAAGATAAGTGTAGACATTATATTTCTTATAATTTTATGAATCATTGAAAAGTAAAATGAAAATGTAAAAAGAAAATCATTAAATATTTATTGCTATACATTGGTACTTTTTGGAGAAGTTATGATTTCTAGCTTTTGTCTAGAAGTTAAAACTAACTTCCTGCTTAAATTAAAATAGTTTGAGAACCAAACCCATTCTGATTCTGTAGTAGAAATGCTCTTCCACAAGAGGAGCCTGCTTAGCAATAAAGCACTCTAGAAAGCATCTTTTGCAAAACTTGGTGGGGACAACTCTAGTCTGGATAGACCTTTTGACCAGAATGGTCATTCCCTACCAAAATTTGAATCAAACCATAGAAATGTGCCTCCATTTGGAAGAGACTTGGAATGGAATGGCCAAGGTAATGCGATGTTTTGCGTTTTATTTGGGTTTTGGTTAATAATAAATACTTATGTTATTTCAGGTTTGGTTAAGTTATAAATATATCAGATTTGGAGATATTGAAGATAGTGATTGTCTTTTGCAGTTATCCTTTCTAGTTGTCCCCCGAGTTTTATATTTCTCTACCTGTTTCCTCTGTTTTTCCCTAATTGCTTTTGTTTATCTTTGATTTTCTCTCTAAATTTCTATTATATATCTCTTTTCCCCTACTTGTTCTATGTCAATTTGGTAGCAGAGCTTAGAAGAGTTTTTTCTATAAGCTTATCCTTTAGATCTGCCAAAAAAGATCCACCTAAGTTTGTTAAAATAAAATGTACAGATAGAAAATTTGTCTGTTGTTGTCTAGTTGTCTAATCACCTATCAGTCCAAGTTGCAAGCCTTACTAGTAGGGTTGTGCAAAATCAAACCAAACCGAAAAATCGAAACAAATTGAATCTGCACCAACTACGCAAACTATGGTGGTTGTGTCTTTCTCTCACTACTAGATAGCCACAGATCTAAATATGGTTATTTTTTTTTTTAATGACTAGATAACTTCACTAGGTTTGCCATCAACGATAATAAGTGTGGCTGTGCAATCGATTAGTTAAGTGAAATCAGTGTTGGAAATCCCAAAACTAGAAAACCTGAATTGATCTTATGAGAAATCGAAATTGAATCAAAGTACGTTTAGTAATTGAAGAATCAAACATCGAACTATGGTGAATTTTGTTTGGTTTCCGAAAACCAAACTTGAACAAAAAATTTTACAAAAATAAAGGGGAAGAGGATGGGGAGTTGCTAGTTGTTGACTAGTCAGAGATGTAGGCCTGAGGCAATGGTGAGGGCATGGTGACGGTGAGGGTGAGCTACAGGAAGGGAGTGCTAAAGGGGAAGGAGGGATGGATTTTTGGCTATCAGCAGAATCGAGCCTACGGGGATTAGGGAATTAATTCCCTAAGCAATGAAAGCCCCAAAGTATCCCTCATTATATAAGTAATATGGACTTCGGTTAATTTGGTTACTTTGGTTGGGAAAATTCCAAATCAAAGACCGAACCAATAATACTGTTCTAACTGAAATTAATTAACCAATGTCATCGAATACTGATCTAATCAAATTGCGAAAATCGAACTTAAATTGGTTCGGTTCGATTGATTTTGCACAGCCCTAGTTGCAGATACCATGCTTTGCACACCCATGCTCCGACTGCGATCCTAGTTTGCTGATGTCATTTGACACATTACTTGCCATGTCAGCATTTATGTGTCAATCCATGTCAGCAAATGTTTTATTGCAAATCCTCTTGATCTGCTGATTTTGGCTTCAGGATTGGAATTTGAGGTTCATTTAGCAAGACCCATCCTCTAAAGGTAAAATTTAAGTGGCCAGATTATGAAATCTTTATTTTGAGGTTAAAAAGATTACTTTGAGAAAATTTAAGAGTTTGGAGTATGATATTTGTGTAGTTGCTTTTCACTTACAAGATCAGTTGATTGCTTTCAGAGTTGGATATGGCTTTGAGAATATTCATCCTAGTCTTTTAGGAATATGAATACTGCGATTTCAAAGATTATAAACTTTAAAGTAGGAAACTACTTGAAAATTGGAGATTACAACACATGTATGATTAATAAAAATGGAAGTGAAGGATCAATTTGGAGAAGTATGTTTTCAATTGGGAAAATTATTCCTTGATTGTCTTTCAAGTTTGTTATCTCAAGTATGTTCCTCCAATGTGTTTGAGAAATAAAAATGAAGGTTGAGGAAAACCATGCTAAAGATGTTATAGTGGTAAACGCATCCTTTATTTTTGAGGCCAAAAAGAACAATAATGTTGAAAAACAATTAAGAGATTGATGCATGGGGTAGATACTGATGAGTTAATGCAACATGATTTGCTTAAAGTTGAAATTGTGGAAAATGGGAATGCTGACTCTAAGTTTTGCAATTAAATATGTGGCTATCTAAGCAACTGAACACTTCAAGTGATGTGTGGTGAAGATCCTTCATCTATTGATTTTATCCTTCCAATTATTGAGATTAAGATCACTTTTATTGATGATAGTTCTTCTATTTACTTCATCATTCCAAGTGTGCTGAAAAATGAGGTGCAAGTTGCTTTGTTGAAGATGTTAGTGCCCCTAGTGAAAATCAGGTTTGACACTGCTATTAATGGATCTTGCTGGAAATTTGTTTTGCTTCTTGTTTTCAAAACTTGAGGTTGAGTTATCTCTAACCAAGGGAGAATGGTGGAGGATGGAAATCTTCTCATTGAGGAATTAAGTTATGTAGGACTTTATTTTATATTTTACACGTTTGATAGTAATCTTTACATATATGTAGGCTATTTTAGATTGTTCAAGTTTTTTTTTATTTTGATTAATATTTTTTTTTTTTCAAGTATTTGGGATTTTAGGGTTATTTTGATATTTTGTGTTTTATTAGGGTTTTTGATTTAGAGATTGTTTCGTCTAGTTTTTTTTTTAGCTTTGTGAAGCTCTTATAAAAAATAATAGCTTTTAAAATTAAGCTAAAATTGTTTGGTAAGCCATTTGGAAAAATAAATTATATAAACTATAATTTGATTAAAATTACCATAATGGCCATTCATACCATCTTCAATCACTTAATAAACCAAAGCGGAACAAATCTGCTTTGAAATTTTATATGATTTTAGATATTAAAATTCAAAGAAATCCATAAAGAAATCCAAAACGGAATAACTCTAATAGTATTGGATTTTTTGGTGAAGAAGAGAGAACCTTTAAATAATACCTAAATGCAGCTTTAAATTTTGGGTCTTCTTTTCTTTTAATTTTGGTAAGAACAAAAAAATTTTAGATTTTTTTGTTCTATTGTTAAGTCTTCTATTTTTTTTTTCTATTAGTCTATGTAGAGAGAGATAAAGGAGAGGGAGATCGTAATTTTGTGTTGGAGAAGGGTGATTTGCAAAGGGACGAAGAGGAGAGGGAGATTGATTGAGAGAGGGGTATTTTCTAAAAAGCTAGTGTGTTTTTAAAAGAAGAGAAGAGAAAGCTACTACTTGGAGCTTTTCTTTTAAGCTCTTTTTTTTTTTTTTGAATTTTGTTTTTTAGAAAAAGTTGCTGTTTTTTTTAAGAGGTTCTCAAAAATCTATGTTATTTATTTTTTATTAGGTTTTGGAGGATGAATATTTGAGATCTTAAGATATTGAGTATTGTGATTTTCATCCTCTAGTATTCTTTCTTGTTTTCTCCCTAAGTCTTTTATTTCTCTACCTATTTCCTCTAGTTTTCCTTAATTACTTCTGTCTGATTTTTGTTCTAAATTTCTATCATAGATCTCTTTTCCTCAGCTTGTTCTACATTAGCGCAACATTTGAACCCTGGTCAAG
>NW_018397271.1:1161881-1165084 GCF_002168275.2 Theobroma umbraticum | reverse complement strand
TAAATATTGAGTCTTCAAACTCATGCAAATGATGGAGAATAGAGATAAGTGCATTTGCCTTATCTTTGCCATTTGCTTTCCCGCCTATAATAATTGCATTAGCAAGACCTTACCTTTGGAGATGCATATCCACATTAAGGCACCAAGACAGATAATTTCTTCCACTTACTTCCAGGATGTGGAACTTGGGCTTTTCAATACTTGCCACAATTCTACTCGTGAAAAAATGGATCCATAAATTAATTATGACAACTACAGGGGTTTTCGGAGGCCCATCACCGCTTCAGGGGCTAGAGGGATACTCTAGTTCCATTGTCGACTTCAAGCCGATTGGATGATATATAAAATCAAAATCTAATTAGTTGATGAAAGGCCAAGAAAATTACCTCCTTTTGGTGATCATGCTGATAACGTGTTGTAAAAGAAATAATAGAAACAAAAAAGAAAAAAGAAAGATATTGAGATAAAGCAATACTTGGAATGAAAAATAATTGTGATACAAATAAGGGTGGGGTGACCCCTTATTTATAGTTGAAGCGCCTTATATATTGATGGCTATCACAATCTCCTACTAAGATATATTTCTAAATTACATTATCTTTTTGATAAATCTCATATTATTACCTAGATACTATTTATATCTAGAATATGAATAATACATTTATCATTTATCAAATTTACTCTAATTTAAATTGGTCTAATGTGATGTGTCCATATTCCATAACAGCCTAGTTTAATTAGAATATTATTAGTTAATTTTTTGAGAATTTTATTTTTTCACTTCAAAGTTATGAGCTACTTTGAATTGTTAATAAAATAATCTTAAATAGTTTTTTTATTTTAATTTTTCTTTTTTTCCATCATTATGTATTTTTTTTATTTTTTAAGTTGATAAATGTTGAAATATTTTCATTATTATTTAATTAAACTAGATTATGATATTCTTTATATATTTTTTTTAATTTTGTACTTGAGATTAAGTCTAGTCTAATGACAATCAATCATCAAAGAACCAGACGAAGTGAATAGTCAAGGGCCCAAACAATGCATTTTGAGATGGAAAGGACCAAATTGTACCTTAAAAATATATTGAAAGAAGATTTTATATTTTGGCCTTAAATAAATAATCAAAATTTCACACACATCATTGACACAAACACTTAAATGGCACCGATGGATAACGTTAGAAGTATACACCCCAACTTTCGAAAAAGCACATACAATTTACTCAGAAATTAATTGTAGTGAAAGTTATAGAAAATTATAGAAGGATTTAATAATCACTAATTGTTACATTGATGTTGCTTGATCCCCTAATAGTTAGAGAAGTAATCAAAAAAAATGAGAAGATAAAGAACAATAAAAGAAACTTACAGTTCAATCAAGTCAAATCCAATTTAAAAACTTAACAAACCAGTTCAGTCGAAAGATTGAAACAATTTGAGAACCAAACAAACCACATCCTTGATTGAACTGAAATCTCAGCAATGTAATAAAAATAAAACATTGCCGGAGAAGGCTTTAAGGACCTAACAAGGAAACATGAGTGATTAAATTTTGATGTTTGAACAATTTATGTCAACAAAATGCAGCTGCTACCCTACCAATCTACTACCATGTTTTGATATATATTCAAACATTGAAAGAGCTTGGTCAAGACAATTGCTCAAAGAACAATTTATGAATTCTAAACCATTTAATATGAAAACTAAATAGGAAGAAGGCAGGGAACAACTAAGCAGACCACATTATCATTCCAAGTATTATTACTTCAACAAGGTCAATTAGTTTTCCACTGTTGAAGAGCTGGTAGCCCTGAGGACAATGATACCATTCTCATCATTAGACATGAAAGCTATTTGTTAACAATCTGCTTTCACTTATTAACATTATCAACAGGCCACACAACACGCAATGCCCACTTCCATTAAATATGGTGTCCACCCTATCAACTACAACTTCATCTTACCCTGGAGGCCAGTTCATTTGGCGCCCTCCAAGGAGGTGGACATGAATGTGATACACGGATTGACCTGCAACCGAACATACCCACATCAATAAAATTCTAAAACATCCTCAAGTTTCTCTCCCAACAAAAATGAACATTACTATTCCTCAATTAAAAAATATATGGAAGGAAGAATTTGTACATCCTTGCGGGCCATCATTAATCACAACCCTGAAGCCACCTTCTAACCCTTCCTGTTTCGCAACAAGCTTTGCAGTATAAAGAAGGCGGCCAAGGATCTCACAGTGCCTCTCCTCAGCCTACAAAACAGAATTCACATCTATAAGACTACAGAGGGATCAATAACGGAATATGGAAATTCTCAATTATACCAGTGTATTTCAAATGATGCGGAAAAAACTAAACCCCTCTGTTCTACAACAGTTTGGAGGCAACAAGCAAGATTCAGCACGGGACAAACCCTAAACTTAAAACGGAATAAACAACTATAAGACTACAGAGGGATCAAATAAGGAATATGGAAATTCTCAATTATAGTAACCAAGGTTCTTTAAATGCTTTGGCAAGCCAAACTCCTATGTTCTACAACAGGTTGGAGGCAACAAGGAAGTTTCAGATGCAGCATCGGAAAGGAAGAAAGTTTTAGATTTGTGGTCTGAAGCAGGTGTTTTTAAATAGCAGCCATCAGTAGCAGCAGCCACCTAAACTGCTATTGTCCAATATTAAAGCGGGAACAAAAATTCAGAGATCTCATGGTAAGTGGTGGCCAGAATGGTGCATAGCGGTAGAATGCTCCTGAAGGGCAACTATGGCTGATTTTTTTCTTCTTGCATTTCAATTAGGGAAAAAACTGCTCTTCAATACAATCATAAGTCTGATCATGTCCTGAGGCATGCAGGGGGAGATCATCCAGGAGTTTCTTTGGTCACGGGAACTCTCAAAGGATACCATCAAGAGGTACCTGTGTGCTGGTGACCTTGTCATGTTCTCCAGGGAGATGTAGCTGTGTCTTGGTTCCTTTGCCAGTGGTGCGTGTCGAGTTGATTATGTTGATCCTTCTTCGCTCGGATCTGTCAACGTGCTGTCAACTTTTCTACTCCGATTGGATCTTGGTTTTGATGATCAAGGGCTTCAAGGGTTCTTGAAGTCTCTTCTTTGTTTTTGGATCATTTTTGTTTTATGGTCTTTGGGTATTGCTGTCACTGTTTGAGGTTGTTTTCTAGGAATTATGTCG
>NW_018397271.1:1135487-1161781 GCF_002168275.2 Theobroma umbraticum | reverse complement strand
GAACTGCTCGCCCATGCTGTGCAGGCCGACGAACCCCGGGCTAGCGTATCGTGAGCCCATGCTGTGTGGGCCTGTGTGCCGTACACCCCTACTGTGCGGGCCGGCTCGCCCAGGGGCCTGTGCTGCGCGCCCTTGTTAGGCACCCTGCACCTGCCTTTTGTTATCCAGTGGGGGTTCTCTCCCAGTAATACTCCCTTATATATCGACACTCCGAAACACCCTCGGGCCACCTCCAATGCGCTGAACTGCAGGCCGTGACACTTAGACTTGCTAGCTCAAAAGCATTGCTTGAGCCAAATGCTAGCTCCAGTAAGAGTACAGGCCGATTTAAGGATCTTGAACATAGGTAAGGGCATAACCCATGTGGGGGTGACAGAAGACTTAAGTACCCTCGACAATCCAACCTTGGCTTGAATCATGGCTAGGGTAAAAGCCTTGTGAAGAAGCATGATGAAAGTATCGACCATCGATGTGACATGTTTGGACACTAGTCGCGTACCTATCGTACACCAAAGCACGTTATTATCTATACCAGGCATTCTTGAAGGATAAAGACAAGTGTATTAAGACTCATGCCATTGAGAATTCTACTGCTTTAACTAACGCTAAAACTAATAATGCCTCCGTTAAGATGACACCCCCTACTTCTGTAGAAGCAAAAACATCCTTGGAAGTCTCTAATTTTCTCGAGGACCTTGATAGCCGAGACAAGGCATCAGAATGATAGAGGACAACCTATACTTAGGATCTGAGGATTTTAATGTTTCTTTGTTTTACTCTTTTTCTGAATATATTACCCTTGGTTGATTATTCCCACAGAATAATATGGTCATTTAATAAAATTATTATGAAATTGATTCCATATTTATTATTTGAAAATTTCAATCTCATGACTAATTTGTAAATTTTTATGATACTTGACACTTGAAGTTGTCAATACAAATGCAAATGGGAACCATCGAGAAAAAAGAAAACACATGTTTGCTGGATTGTGTAATGACACATGCCATACTTTATGGTAAGCACTTTTTCTTGAGTGTAACATTGCGTAAGGAAAATATCCATACAATATCAGGTCCCATGGAGATTATTGATGGCTTCAGGAATGCCACAGTTGTTCTGCCAAATGGCACCACCTTGCATATCGAGGATATTATTCTGTAAACCTCCAAATTAGATTGAAGTTTGGTTCATTTGAATGGTGGTTGGCTTAATCTCAAAATTGCTATCTTGAATAGCTGACTTACTAATGCTTGAGTGAAGCCCTTGTATTAACGGAACAACATAGTCTCCTAATGATTGATTTGCTTCTATTACTAGCTCTTGGACTTGCTGCTTTTTTTGTTGGTCAGCCATTGTATCAATATGATTAGAATTTTGTAGATTTTTCCTACAAAATCTTCTAAATGTTCTCTCAATCTTTGGATCATAGGAAATAATCTCCAAGTTTTTTCTCATACATTGATCCAAAGCACTTGAAAAATAATAGAAGAAAAACTTGAATTAAGACTAATTTGTTTAGTATTAATATTAGAGAAAAAATAAAGAATGCAATTCCTTGGGCAACAATGCCAAAAACTTGTTATCAATTTAATACATTCAAATGTACATATCGAATAAGTAATATAGAAGTAAGTCAAGTATTGTATCACACAAAGCATTGCTATTAAATTTTCTCCAAGTACTAAAATTATTCCAAATTAATGTTATCCAAGTAAACCAATTACTATAAATTAATTGAAAGCAAAATCTAATTGATAGTACTAAACTAAAAAAAAAGATGACAAAAGTTAGTTAAAATTGTTGATTAAATGCCTAAGATTATGGAATCCTTTAATTGTTAATTTATACTGATCTCTTTCGTTATACTTAAATCACTGGGTTGAATTGTTAGCCTAGAAGCCACAAATATCTACAAGTCTCCGTCGAGGTGCTTGTAGAAATACCTATTCTAATTAATTAGTATATGTCTATGTGAATTAATTAAAGATAAGTTCATTAAGTTCATGTTCTATTGTTGATTACACATGCTACTTAGGTATATGTCTATCCTAATTGCTAATCAATTAACCTAATCTTCTAGATTAAATAAATACATGTTATTCAAATCCTTGGTCTATTATAAATTCCCCTCATCAATTTGCATTTAGAAATCCATATCAATCTATGTTGTTGATCAGACTAAATAGAAGCAATAATCATTTATTTGAATAAACAATTCATACCCAATAATTTTATGCAAACAAGAGATAAAATTCAAATTACATGCTAAGATCAACCATAATCCTAAAAAAAGAAAAACTATTTAGCTCGTAATATCTATAGCAAACAACACTTTCTCAAGAAAATATTCCATAGCTACAGCAAAAAGAATAGAGAGAAAACAAAACTAGAGTGAGAAACAATTCTCTGTCGAGTTTGATCTCCAATCTTCTTGATTTCTTCTCACTTTTCTCTTGTGTAGAACTTTCTCTTTTTTCTAAAAAAAGGCTGTTATTCCTTTCCTAATTTCTATGAAGAAAAGTCCTATTTATAAGCCCTTGACAATCCGTAGAATAAAAAACCTTGTAAATTTAAATTTGAAAACATCATGTTGGCACCGTGGTGCCCTCTTCTTTATGCATTCGAGTGGTAGTACCTTCAAAGAATGCAATATGTTAACTAATTGTTAAAAAACCTAAGAACTTAAACTTGCAATTGGCAATTTATTGGTATTTGAATTATATAGAACCCCCTAATTAATGTTTGTGATCTATTTGTTTCTAAGTATGTACTCATTCTTAACCATGTCACATATATTTTATTAAAATAGTCATTGACCCAATAATGTCAATCTCTTGCCTAATGAATGTAGTGGTGTTCCTGATCTTGTCCTCATATAACACAAGTACTTTCTCTTATAACACAATTTTCTTAATACTAAATCTCATCATTGAAGTCAAACATATTAAGTCTTTTAAGCTCACCAAGTAAGTTGCATTCTTAATCTCGTTAAAAGTCAAGGGTGTTACAAGTAAAGCTTGATTTGAATAAATCAATGAATACAAAGAAAGAATAAAGGCTTAACAAAGGAGTAGCAGAACTTTTTAACTCAAATAAGCAAAGATGAGGAACACTTGATTTGAAGAGTGAGATTGAAGGAATTTTCTCTTGAAAGCTTCACTCTTGCTTAAAATATCTTCTCTAGGTGTTCTTTCTCATCAAAAACGTGTTTCAACCTTCTATTATATGTGAGAGCCTTATCATAGTCGTTTGAAGGCTTGATTTCAAAATTTTGGTTGTTACATCTATCTTCTTCTCACTTGTCTGATATGAAATATCAATACCTATGATGTGAGTCTCGATACATTAATTGCCCATTTCAACTGATGTCTCGATACTTGAATTGTATGTCTCGATACTTGTTCTTCCTTGGTAATTTCCAAACTAAGCATGTCTCGATACTTTTGTGGCCTAACGTCTATACATATCAACTTGCCCTTTGGAAAATCATATTTGGAGATGATGTCTCAATACTAGACAAGCTGGTCTTGATACTTAAACATTTGGCCTCCGAAATCTTAAGCTCTGAGGATAAAGTCTTGATACTTTTTCAGTGTGTCTCGATGCTTGGACATTTCCTCTCTAGAAACAGATATCTGAAAGTGAAGTATCAATACTTTGAAGTTTGAGTCTCAATACATTTGGACTTGTTCTCTAGAACTTGAAGACTAAAAGTGAAGTCTCGATATAATGAAACTTGTGTCTTGATACATTTGGGCATGCTCTTTAGAATTTGATTCTTCTAAGATGTCTTGGTACTTTATGTTCAAATCTCAATATTTTTACACTTGTGCTCTGAAATTTGGGCTATCAATGAATGAAGTCTTGATACCTACCAAAGATCTCTTGAAACACCTTTTTTCTTAGGCTGTTTTTCCAAGGCATGTAAAGCTTAGAGTCTCGATACCCTTATACGAGGTCTTAATACTTTGAGTTAGTTGAAACCTCTTTTAACACATTTGACTTTAAAACTTAGCTAATTTTTGGACAAATCTTAAGGGTTTTCT
Source organism: Theobroma umbraticum (assembly GCF_002168275.2). NCBI lineage: Eukaryota > Viridiplantae > Streptophyta > Magnoliopsida > Malvales > Malvaceae > Theobroma > Theobroma umbraticum. Next base: position 1,157,732 of record NW_018397271.1, on the reverse strand, counting down.
AAAGTCCTAATATACTTGTATACTATCATTTTGATCATTAGCTTTTGTCATATAAAAACAAAGATCGATTATAAAGCTAGCACAATACCACCCTTTCCTCCTCTTACTTGTGAAGTCAACTTCGCTCCTTTTACTTGTCAAATACAATATTTAACAACCACTGTGATAAATTTCAATGCATTTAAAGAAGATATTATCCAATATGACAACCTTAAAAGAGTGCTAGTAAGGCACTTTTTAGAAAGATCCTACTTTTTGTATTTCAAATTATATGTTCACTTTCACTTGCTTTCTTGTCAAATAAAACTAATTTTGACATTATTTAGTCTAGATTTATTTTTAGTTAAAGTTTTAAAAATTTATAAAAATCTTAAACTACAAATTTTCAAAATTTATTTTTTGAAATTCTAATTTTACATGATATCATAAAAAATTATGATCTAAAGTTAGTTGAGTTTGATTTTAAAAAAAAAAGGTAAACGTGGGCATTTACTATGATCACATTGAGACTCGTTGAAAAATTTAATTTCGTCGATAATTTATTAAAAATTTGTTAAAACTTTCCAACAGAATTATTTCGGTCAGAATATGTAAAAGTTTTTGTTTCATGAAAGAAAAGAATATTTTATTTTTCACCTCTTGCTTTGACTATAGAGTAACTTACATCTATTATCCCTTAAAAGATGCTTTGTATACTATTTTAGTTTAAAACGAAATTTGTTGGCTGCTGTACTTCCAAAATTATAACGTAAAGGTCCGTCAGGCATGTAAATAAACTATTTATTTGAATTTTTAAATTTCAATTTAAAAAATCATATGATATTGGAGAAGGCAAAAATAAAAAATATTTATTAAAGGCTAGAAAAAATATTAAAATTGTTTATTTGAAAATTTTAACTTTTTAAAAAATATTGTTTTAAATTTTTTTTTCTTTCTTTTTGTTTTTTAACTTTTTTGGTTTAGTTTCTCCTTTTCCTATTTTTCCATTTTGATATACGGTTGAAAGTATAGAGATTAATAAATCAATTTTTAAACTATAGAGATCAAAATGATATGTCGTAGAAAATTTAAGGATTAATATATAATTTACTCTCTGTTTTATAGTAATTATTTATAAAACAAAAAGTAGTAACTAAATAAAAGTTAAAAGTCTTTCTATTTAAATAATTAAAAATTAAAACACAATTTAGGTGAATACGAATTAAATACGATAATATTGAAGAAACGAGGGGCAAGAGGCTCCTTTTGTCAAAGTCGGCAGGCTGAGCGGGTGAGCCCAACTAGCTTCGGCGTAAGGCCGAAACAACTAGCAGTACCACCACGTGTAATTTGGGATAAACGATAAATACGGATTTTCATTTTTAATTTGTAATGAAACAAACATTACGCACAGGCTGTCTTCGAACTTACTCCCCACAAAGAAAAGGGAAGGAAATCCCCAAAATTTCCATAATATTCATTTTCTCTCTCTTTGGGAAAAGTCATCTTTGATCTCCTCAAGGTTCGTCCATGATTTTCTCATCTCTCATCTCTTCAATCTGGTTAGATTACTCTCGCGATTTCCTTCCATGTCTTCCTCTCTGTATTTCTGTAAAATTTGTTGTATCATGTATTGAAGAATTTACGAAGAAAACCCTTCTTTTTGTCCAACTTCATTCGAACAGATCAATTTGAGCTAACGAAGGTGTTATTGTGTGGTTTTTGGGTGTACGGGGTTGAAATAATTGCTTGATCTGAGCTTGGACTCATCCAAACTCAGACTCAACTGTTAGTTTCAGGATCATGGGATTTTCTTTTGTTTTCTTGATTGCTTACTGTATAGTGAAATTCAATTTATTGTTTGAAGAAAACAGTCTTGAAAGAACGAGATTTATATAAATTGAAGGTGAAAAATGGAAAACCCTTTTATCCGGCTTCATTTACTTTGTTTGGATTGAGCTCAGCCAGTGAAAATTTATCTCAAAACGAAACATAAATCAATTTACTTTTTGCATTTCATTTTTATGGTAAAGATAATAATTTTATTAATTCAAAAAAGGGAAAGAAAGGATGATAATTTCATTTCCTTTTGGTTGAAAATTAAATCCCAAGTTTTTTTGCAGGGTTTTTTTGTGTATTTGTCCCATTTACACATTCGAAGGTTAGAAAGAACCAAAAGAAAAAAATTGTAACAATATTTTAGTTATGAAGAATCACTTCACTGTCGATTCTGATTCTTGTACTTGGTTGTAAGATCAAGTGGTTTGACTTAGGGAATCCCTTCTTGCGTGTGTGTATGTTTGTTTGTATGCATTCTTTAAGCATGATGAGAAAGTAGTATCACTCAATTGATGGTTGTAATGCATAATTTCTTCGGAACTGCATGTATCTTCATATCCTTGGTTCAATAAAAGAAAACCCTATGATTCTTTTAAGTCTTTGAACTGGACATAAGCCATTAAAGATAATCAAAAGTTCATATTGATTTACCGCTCTGCAGATTGTAATCGGTTTTGCTGATAAAACAGCTAATTGAGGAGTCTGCAAGACTATTTGAGCGTTTTTCTTTTCAGACTTTCTCAAAGAGAGAGGACAATGTCAACTGGAAGAAATACCCATTGGTGTTACCGATGCAGGCGGCCAGTTCTCCTTCAAGGGCGTGACGCGGTTTGTTCCTATTGTGGTGGGGGATTTGTCCAAGAGCTAGATGATATGGTGCGTATCAGTCCTCTGGATTTTTTTGGACTAGATGGTGATGAAGACCGCATCCAAAGGTTTGGTCTCATGGACGCTTTTTCTGCCTTAATGAGGCAGCGACTAGCTGACAGAAATTTTAACCATAATATCAGGGGAAGAACAGATTCAATTCCTGAGCACACTTCACCATTTGGTCCTTTATTGATATTTGGTGGCCAAATTCCTTTTAGGTTGTCTGGGAATGGTGGGTTTGAAGCTCTTTTTAATGGGGCTCCTGGAATTGGTTTTACACGAGGTAATGCTGGAGATTATTTTATAGGTCCTGGGTTAGAAGAATTGTTTGAACAGCTGTCAGCTAATGATCGTAGGGGCCCTCCCCCAGCATCCCGATCTTCAATTGATGCAATGCCTACCATTAAGATTTCACGAAGGCATCTTCATTCTGATTCACACTGTCCTGTTTGCAAAGATAAATTTGAACTGGGATCTGAAGCAAGACAAATGCCGTGCAACCATATATATCATTCGGATTGTATCATCCCATGGCTGGAGCAGCACAACTCGTGTCCTGTTTGCCGACAAGAATTGCCACCACAAGGACCAGGTAGCAGCCACAGTTATCACTCAAGTGGTCAAAGTAGGAGCAGCAGTTTGGGAACTAATTCCAGTGGAAGGGAGAGTAGGGAGAATCAGAGTAGGCGGAATCCGTTCTCTTATTTCTGGCCATTCCGTTCATCTAATTCTAGCTCTAGCCATAATGGAGCTGCTGGAAGCAGTTCCCCGAGTGTGCATGAGAACAATCACTCGATGGGATATAGTGGATGGCCTTTTGACTGAGGTCTGTGTCTTAGGGACATGATTTCTTTCTGTTCTGTTGTGATCATAAGTCCTCAATTATGCTTTACAAATGACTTGGATTGAAAGGGTTTGCGATCCTAGAGTCTTCTGAGAGTCAGTTTAAAAGTGATCGAGGTCAATTTCGTCCAGCAACTTGTGTAAATGACCCTTTCCCGTGGTGGGGGAGTATTTGTGTTTTAAATGTTAAATGGATGTTGCGAATAAGTATGGTCAAAAGAGTAGATTACTATCACCTAGAAAGGACAAATTACAATCAGAAATAACTTTCGTTAGTTAATAATTGTAGTCTCAGTAGATAAGGCTTGAAGGCTGGCTTAAGGTTAATGATGCTCAAATTAAGTATCCTATGCTTTGAGGTGAGGTGTGATTGAAGTAAGTGTATGACAGGCCGCTCGCCGGATTCCCTGCAAAGAGTTCCCGTACGATAATTCCCTATTAAGCCCCGTCAACTACAAGGCCGTTAATTCAGCCTGACAGCATCTGGAAGCATTTGCTGACAAGGTACAGCACGCACAAGAACACTGCCTAGCTATGCATGACAAGAATCAGAACAATCAGTAGCTAGCATACACATTACTTTAAAACTGTTGTTCTGATTTACATCTAATTCAAACCACAAAGTTAAAGAATCAGGACATAACCCAAGAAATTTCTACCTTGACTTGCATTCTCTTAGCCAACCTCTTCAAGGGAAAAACAATTTCCATAGGAAACCGCTACGTTGGAACCTAAGCCCAAACGTACCTTGCAAAGTAACCATATGGCGTCTCCCTCGTTTACCCTTTGCTCCTCAAGGCAACTTGTTTGTTAACCATGCTAGTAAACACCACATGTTACACATTATCATAAGCTCCACTTTCTTGCCAATCTATAGTCTAATTGTGCAAATGGCTTATTGATTATCCCTTTGATCTTACATTGTCTCATCACTGTTTTGGGACGAACAAAGATCTTATACACTTTTGGCACCTGATGCATACTTTAGAAATATGTAAGACCTTACACTGCAACCTTCAACTTTGTTAGCCATCACATGAACCAAAGAGCCACTACAATGTCCACTAGAGAAACCCAAACAACTAATAGAAGTTCCACTAATCATTGCATTAGATGGAGACCAACTTAGTAAGAAAAGACAAATTTAATTCTAACACATATCAAGCCACAAAGAATGACAGAGATTATTATAGACACCTTATTTTATACCTTAGTTAATGGTGGAAGATCCTTTCATATATTTTTCATGATATAGAGCATATTTAACTTCAGTCTCTTAGCTCTCAAGTATATTTTATACAACATTCAACAGAAGCTGAATTACTTGTTCTTCGAGGAAGTCTTTTTCTATGTCAAGATTATAATGTTCCTACTTTATGAATCGAAATAGATGTAAAGGTGATTGTCCATATGATAGCCCAAAGTACTCATGGATCTTATGGTATACAATACATTCTTGTCTCTATTAGAAAATGTTTACAGTACTTCAACTACCGAATCACTCATACCCATCGTGAAGGTAATCAACCAGTGGATTTCTTATCTAATCAAAGCCACACACATAGCGGACTCAAGGTTTTTCATTATGCTAAAGGTGAGCTAAATAGCATCTTAAAATTAGATAATATAAACTTACCATATGTTAGGTTCAAATAAATGTAAAGGAATAGTACTCTTTATTTATTTTTTAATGTTAACTTATTGTAAACGAGTAATATTATTTCCCATAACATTATTAAAATTTGCTGGGAAAATAATCTCTCTCTTAGAAATTTTATTTTATTTTTGCATATTAGATCATTGTAAAAGAAATATATCCCTTATCCTATGCACAAGGAAAATAAATGATAGGAGATTAATATTTTTCTTGGGTTTTTTATTTTTCAATTTATTTTTAGAGGTAAGGTTCATGTCTCCCTCCATAATGTACTTTATTTTCTATGTATTAATAAAAATTTAATAAGGAGCTGGCCTTGAGAGTTATTCCAGCTTAAAAAAAAAAAAAGTTGAAACAAAACTCTTCAAAATTTCCGCGACATATCCTTTGATTTTTTTCCAAATTAAAACAGATTTTTAACAATAAATTTGCAAATTGTCTCAAAATTGTTTTCAGAGTGCATTGATTGGTAACATATTACTTAACAATGCATTTGTTGATCTCAAGATTGATAGGTTAAAAAGGCTGAGTAGCACTTTAAAAGTATTAAAAAATTAAAAAATAAATGAATGAAGAAACTTAAGGAATGATAAAAAGGATAAGGAAATAGTTCAACAAGTAAAGTAGTGTAAAGAAAAATGAACAATGCAAAGTACTTTATAATGGTTCGATCCTCCTCACTTTCATTTAATGCCTTGGCAACCCTTGCTTAGGAATTTTTAAACCCAATTTCATTAAGCTAGTGAAATTAACAATTTTCACCAAATTTTTATAAGCCGAGTTATCCCAATATTTAATCTTTGGTTACACAAACCCTTCAAATGTTTCCAACATTCGATTTAAAAAGCCATGAGTGATCTCACACTCATTAACCAAAGCAAACAGCTTTTACAAATGAACAACATGATCACAAACTAATTTGATTACACCTTTTAGAGCACAGTATATATCTTTTCCAAAGATAAGAGTTGAGCTCAAATATTAAAGATGAACTAGAGAAAAGTTCTTCACACTTTCAGCCCAATTCCTTTTCTCTCTTCTTTACCTCATTCCAAGTCCTTATCAACTCTTTAGTCTCAGTGCCAAATCTGCCCATTAGATGTGTCAGAGTTTGTAGCAGACTTCTGGTTCACGTGACTCGCATAGCTGTTTGACCTCCCAAGTTAATCGCTGAAGGTTCTTCATTAGTTCGACTTACCATTTAAAGCTTTGAAATTCAGTCTTCATATTGACAGCATGACAAAGGTGTCTTGATCGATTTTGTTTTTTGAAAAGCATTCGTGAACTTTCATTAATAATCAGGAATGAAGCATTCCTTTTCAGGGAAGGTTTCTTGATCTTGAAATGCCTCTGGAGATGTTCAATTTGCATAGTTAAGATCTCCTAGTTGACTAACCTTTGTTTGAACTGACTTTTAGTTCACAAATCTTCAATGCTGCTTTTCCAAAAAAGAAAATAACTATACTTGTTAATCGATTAACCAATCATCTTATCCTTATTTACACTCATCTTGGATTTGCTTTCTTTTGAAAGCTGAAGATACATATGAAAATACTATAATTGTTCCTTCAAGCACACACATTAGAAAATTAGATGAGAATGATTTGTTATCATCAAAAATAATATGGAGTCAATAATATCTTTTCTTTTCCGATGATGACAAAACACCCCTTGATAAAGGAGATAGTATTAATCGTTCAAATATGATGAACTTGTACAATGTATATGCATGTATCAAAACAATAAATTATTCTAGTATGTTCAAGTTTACAATACAAAGATATTCCATCAAGGCTAATTAACAAATTCTATTAGAGCTTAAAAAATTTTATCTGACCCTTTAAAAATTTCTTAGAAAATCATGTACAAATTAGAAAGAATTTGGGATTTTGTTACCGAAGCACCCCCTAACTGCATGCAATGGGAGCAAGGGTGAGAAACAAGATATGTTTCTTTACCTAGGTAAGCATGAAGCAATTTCTCCCTCGCTACAATAAAGAAGACTTAAACCAATGGAATTTTTTGTTAGTAAAGGCATAAATTCTGTTAGTAATTTTCATTATTGATGAAAACTTTTACTGTTATTTAGTTGAAGATACTTTAGTCGGGAAAAGTCCTTCCATCGGCAAGGCAATATTCTATCAATATATTACCAACAACTTATTCCATCAATAAATCATTAATAAGTCTAGCCGATTTTACCTGGTTAGTCCCATTTAAATTTGAATTGTAGAGTTGGTATTGGAGGAGGATATTGCCAACTGATTTTAATTATTTGTGGCTTTAACTATTGTCTCTTGAGTTAAGTGCTTAAAGCTCTCACTTTTATTTCTTTTTGGTATTGGAAAAGGTTTACGAGCACATTGAAATGCTCTTATACTCTACATAAAGCTGAAACTTTCGAAAAACTTTTTGAAACTTTATGCATATGTTGAGGGAGAGAATTTTTAAAGTTCTTATGCATTTATTATACCCTTCTCACTTTGAACTTAAAAAGTTTCAAAGAAGAGCTTAGAGACTTATAGAGCTAGGAAGGGAGTTTTCAAGAGATTCCAAATGTAAATATGCTTTTGATTTTGTCATATAAAAAAGAGGGAGATGGTTAGCATTGAAATGTCTTAAGCTTTGATTTAACAAAGTTGCATGATATCTTAGTTTTATTGACAAGCATTTGAAATTATCAAAATCATGTTTTCATCCTCCTAAAGTCTTACAAATGTTAGAAAAGCTATTCATGCTTAAAAAACATCATAAAGCTTTCAAACATAACTATTTAGCTTGAGAAAACATCAAGCAAGCATGCCTTAACTTGATATTTGATTACAAGGAAGATATAGCTAAAGTTAGTACCAAAATGACAAGGAATGTTGAAGATATAAGGCTACAAACGATCCTAGAGTAAAGGCAATCGATCCAAGGATAGAATGGACAAGAAATTCACGAAGAATCAAATTCCAATCGATTTTAAGGAGCTATAGTCAATCTTGTGCAGAACGGGCAAGAAAACATGAAAACGTACAACCATAATTGATCCTATTGCGGAGCTAGTCGATCCTCAGGCAACAAGCATGAGAAATCTCACATTTGAAGAAGCCATAATCGATCGCTAAGGCTTGGTAATTGATCTTCAAGGCCAAAACTTCAAAGTAAAAATCAAGTGTAAGCATTTAAGATTTTTGAAGATCATAGTAAAAATCAAGTGTAAGCCATAATTGATCCCTAAGGCTTGGTAGTTGATCAACATTTGAAAAAGCAAGTGTAAGGGTTATTACTTGATCTCGTTAAAATGTAAAAATCCTTTTAATGGATTAGAAATTGTTTTGTTAGCCAAGAGAGTTGATGACAACATTTAAGAAAACCAAACCATTACAAAAATCCTTGTGTCCTGATTTATTTTTTTGCTTTGCGATTTATTGTTGATATTTTCTTTAAACAAAAATCATTTGCTTTGCTTTTGATGCAAGAAGAAAATTTGTTTTTCAAGAAGGGGTTATTTTTCATTAAGCTTGCAAATTTTTTTTTAAAGTACCAATTTACCCTTCTTGATATTTATTGCATTGAACTTATACATTAACAATAGATATATAACATAACTTTTACATTATTCCATTGACCTATTTATCTTGAATGCATTTATTTACACTGGTTTAGTATGCCATACAGGGTGCACATATATTATGTCATTTTTCATGAAATATTTTGTGGGTTTTGCCAAAGTGATTTTGTTGCTATTATGGTCAAAATACTTTTTACTATTACAACAAAGGTATCTCTCTTTCAGTTTTTATATTTTGAGCAAAATTTCAGTTTCGCTTTTCTCCCCTAGGTTAACAGAAGACGCCTAAAGTGTTTAAAGAATAAATGAATAACTCCCCGATAGTAGCACTGGTACATTTATTTCTATTTGAATTTTTTATGATATGCCTTTTGGTTTGTAAGATACCTAAGTATGAATATTTTGTTATTCTATCTTATAATCGAACAATGCTACAACTTTGTATATTTATTTATAAGGTAAAATACCTAGACCTTTTCAACTTTTGTCCATAATTCCACATTAGTACAATAGTATTCAAAATAAACATTTTATCTCAAAAGTATAAACAACGTTAACAAGTAAATGTGATATGTTTAAAATATCTTTATTTTTCCTCTCTCTTTTTCTTTTCTCTTAGGTTAGCTAGTGATATTATCTTATATCGATCGACCATCCTGTGGTTGGATTTGGCAGTGAGAGCTCTAGGTTGCACCTTTACAACACGATCATGCGCTTGCCAGCACTCACTTCCTCACCTAGTGAGAACTCTAGATCTAATGTTCTTCGGCCAGGTCCAGTTATGAGAATGCCAAATCCAGCATTCCTACAATGCCACAGAGCCCCTCAAACGTGAGATTGCACTTGTTAATGCTCTATCGCGTTGCAAGAATGTTGGATCTGTCATTTCTCAATTAAATCCACTCATAGAAGTACCACATTTGATGTTTTCGTGGTTGGATTTGGCTGAAGAGTGTCTGATCTTGCCATGCTAGTTGTTGCCACCATTTGCAGCCATATGCAATGGAGAAAATTTAGTTAAAGAAGAGAGAGAATACTAAGGTAGAGAGAGAAAAAATTGTATTTTATATAATAGTAATTTTTTAAATTAAAAAAAGTAAAATTATCCTAAAAATATTATCACATTGTTAAACTAATAAAAATATTAACAATTGACTAATGATAAAATTTTTGTGTCCAACGAAAGATATCTTTTTGAGATGGAATATCCATTTCGAATATGAATGGACTCGTATGAAATTATAGTCAAAACTTAAGAGAGTCGGAATATTTAACTTTTATTTATATTTTTAAATTGTAAACCATTAGGATTGGCTCTAACATTAGTAACATTTACCGTGTTAATTCAATGCTGTGTAATATATTAAGTTTAGATCTTTGGGATTTTATGATAATATTTAATATCAAGTGTGTATAAAATTCTTAAAGCCCATTGCATAGCGCAAGGCTTTTAGAGTTTATCAATAATTTCTCTGCCATCAAAAAAAAGTTTAACATTTAAAGAAATTCAATAATTATAATAACTTAAAAGCTTTTTGTAATTATAACTGGATCCGGACACATCCATCCATTACGTGAGTGAAAGAAGAACAATTAGTGAAAAGAAATAGGTGGAAGAAATTAGGGAATCTACAGTTTCAGTTGCCCAGTCAATCCACTTCCAAAGCTTCCAATCTTGTCTTATTATCCTCTCTCTCATCTCCTGCCTCTGCTTCACCAAATCCTAAAATCTAAAGATTACGCCAAGCCATCTTCTATCCAAAGAGATGGCTGACAAAAACCAGTCAACCAACCACCCCTCTGTTAAGAACAAGAATCCACACTTTTCCTTTTTATCTTCAGTTTTTCTCTTCTATTGAAGTTAATGAATTTATTTTCTTTCTTTTTATTTTGCCAATTTCTTTGTATGTTTTAATTGATTAAATTAATATAAACTATTATTTGATCATGAAAAGGAAATAATCTTGATTCATTAATGAAGATTATATTTGGAAGAGGAAAGAGTGAGAAGATATATTTGAAAAGGCAACAATTTAAGTTTAATGAAGGAAAACATAAAAAGGTTAAACTGGAATCAATTAGTAATTTGATGATGTGACATGTGGTAAAGTCAATATAATTCAAATTCAAGGACGTGGCTTTGAATTGAATCCATTCATTCACCTGCTTCTCCAAGTCAAATGGATAGGAGCCATGTGTTAAAATTTTTAAAACCATAATTAACTATATGATGATCTAAATTTAACAAACATGTGTTAAAACATAATTAATTAGATAATTTTTATATATTTATTATTATTTAAACCTTTTTAAACAATTTCAGAGCATTTGATTCAAGTTATCAAACTCATAATAGTATAGATTAAGTGAACATGGTGTGATAATTTTATAAATCAACTCCTGGAGTTGTGAAATTTTAATTTTACTGTGAAAACGGTTAATGTTTTTTTAAATTCGAAAAGATATTATACTTAAAAGATTTTTTAACATTATTTATAAAAGATTTAAAATTTTTTATTTATGTTTAATTAAATTTTTTTATTTTTATTTTTAACAAAATAAAATTTTATTTATCATTTTTAATACCAATTTAGTATGTTGATATATTACCGTATATAATGATGTGAAATACTTATATTGTTTGATCATATGATTAAATGATATTTTTATTTTTTTATGTTAATATTATATAAATATAAAATAATAAATAAAATTTTGACTAATCATAATTGTTGGATTATTATAAAAAAAATAAAATAAAATTTAAATTATTTGGAATAATTCAAAGATATTATGTGTCATTGGAAAAATTATGTTGGAAAAGAAAAGAAAAAGGGAGAAGTGTGTAAAAACAGAATAATTGGCCACGGTGCCCGTGTCTTGTTCCTTTTAAAAGCTGGGCTACTCGTAATAAATAAATTAAGAAAAGCAATCCTCACTTGTCAATTTGCAGATAGATACTTGACTCTCTCTTTCCTTAATCTTCAAAGTTCACACCCTACACCTATTTCCTCGTCTTAAATGTAAAACAGAAATAAACAAACAGAGAAAGAAGGAAATTAGCAACACAAAGGCAAGCGTTCTCCCTGTCGCGGAAATTACAACTTAGAATGTTGTAAAAATGGGGCACCTTGTGATGTATGGTGGTTGAGTTTGTTGGAGGGGAAGTGCCAAAAATGGGTGTACCAAACGCAGAGGCAGATCAGGAAAGCAGGAAGCGGAAGCAAGGGGATGGGGCATGATGCTGATGGTGCATTATGGGAAAAGGTGAGGAAGAGCAGAGGTTGAGTACAAGTGTGAACAGTGAGGTACCGGTGGAGAATGCCGGTGGTCCAATTTCAAGCTTAAGCTTACTATTTGCTGCCTCTGCCTCTGCCTCTGCCTCTGCCTGTGGCTGCGGATGCAAATCTCTCTTTGGCCTTCGATGCTTCCTCGTGTTGCTCTTATCTCTTGCTCTCTTCCTCTCTGCTTTATTTTGGCTGCCCCCTTTTCTTAATTTTTCAGATCAATCTGATCTGGATCTTGATTCCAGGTTCAAAGGTCCGCCTATTGCTTTCCTACCTTTTATTCTTTAATTCATATTCATTTTATTATGCGCATGGATAATGGATCTGCATTTTGTTCTTACATTTTATCTTCCGGGTGGTTCCTATTTTCTGAGTTATATTTGGGTACTTCAGGGAATGTGTGGAGGGAAATGATGACGTAGCAAAATCCCTATCAACTCGATCTTCTTACACTTTTTAAGTTTCATTTATCATTGTCTCTTGTCTTTAGAAAAATTCCATTAATGGAAAGTGGGTTTACAATCAGTTTTTGTCGGTGGATTGCTGTTATTACATGGTTTGCCAAGAAATTAAAGGGAAATAAATGAATTTAAGGATTAAAATTTTAGTTTTAGGCCCCGATTTGCTTGAGGAAATTTTTGCTATTTCTTATTCCCACTTTTAATCTAGATGTAATCAATATAATCAGATAAATAAATTTGGAAACTCTCTTTTTTTTTTGTCACTTTCCGAAAATTTGGATAATTATTTTAAATTGTTTTTTGATTTTTATTTATTTAGGAAAAGAGGTATTTGAATCTTGCTCTTTGAGCAGCCCAATCATGCACACCAACCGCTGAGCCAAATGCTCAAGTGCTTTTTGTTTTTTTTTTGTTCATTGAACAAAAATGGAAGTGTTTCCATGTTTAGTTATTTACAATGTCCAAAAAACCATTTAGTTTTTTATGTTATTCCAAAATTTAGAAATTCAGCTTTCTTTCATTGATCATATTTGGAGTAAAAGCGGAGATGGAAATCAAAGAATATTTTCCCAAACTAAATAGGTGCTTGCTCCTTAATTTAGTGGTTTTCCCCTACGTATTTTGATTTTTGGCGCTTGACAGGAGAATATTCTGAAAATCTTGTGATTATTGGCAGTTTTCTTTTCCAAATTTTGCTTTATATATGTTGGTGTGGCATTTGTACTCATTTTTGTCCTTCAGCATTTTATAAATCAAATTGTGATGCTTCAGTAAATTATTTTTTAAGTTTAAATATGACTAAATTAAACCCCCTTTTTTTTAAAAAATTTCTTTATGTTCTCTTATTTTACAGTTGGGTGATGGAAATTTTGACCTTTGAAATTTATTTTTGATGAAAGGTGCGTTATCATTTACGAATTAGGCTAGACCTTTGCAACAAGTAGCACCTTAACTCTATTAATGATTTTTGCGTCAAAACATTTTTTGTGGGATTTATATTCTAGTATAACCTGTCAATAATATAAAAAAGAAAATATGGGGAAAGTTTTTCACTTTGGTTATCTGTCGAACAGAAGGATGCTTTAGTCCGTACTGTACGCTAACTTTTTTACATGGATTGAAATATTTTATAGATTGAATTTCTTCTTAAGTAAAATTTGTCACCCAAGAGGGTGTTAGAGCAATTTTATTATTGTTGGCAATCACTTAAAATCTCAAGCTTTGGTTGCTTCTTTTTAGAAAATTTTAGTTCGCTTTTGCTGAAGTGGTTTGGTGATCTTTCTTTCTGCAAAGGTCAGAGGAAGCAACAGCATACCTAAGATTTGGAGTATAAGGGTTCAATTTGATACCACTGATGGCAATCAATGTAATCCAGTTGATGCAACATGATTAAAAGCTTGACCTTGACTTCATTTCAAATCTTGAGTCTGGGCTACTTAATTGCAAAACTTGAGACTTGAAACAAGCTTGATTTAGCTTGATTTTCTTCACCTTGGGCTTGATCTAGCTGATCGAGTTCGATTTCTTTAGGCTTGAGTATTATTAAGCTCTAGCTCAGACTTGGATATTTGCTTATTTATATATTACTATATATACACTAAAAAGATCAAAATATTAATCAGGTCTGGGAGCAACTTGAGCTGAGCATTGAAATATTTGAACTTGGCTTGCTAGACGAATTGAGCTACTCAAACCTAAGTTCAACTTGATAATGAACGAGTTGAGTTTAAGTAGCCAGTGAGTAGAGCTGACTTACTTGCAAGAATATTTGGAGTCCATGCCATATAGAAAGTAGTTTACTTTGGATCAAGAAATAGACATTGGTCGTTGGATATTTTGTCAATAACTCCACTGTTGATGCATGCTTGTAGAGAGTTCTTTGGGTGGGGGGTGAGGTAGCATTTCAAACAAGTGAAGTGAAATGGAGTAAGAGTGGCAGAAAGGAGGATTGGAGCAGACCTTGGGGTGGCGATGATAGATAGAAGAGGTAGGAAGTTGAATCAATGTAGTGAAGTTGGAAGTAGAAATTAAGGAACTTGTAAACAAATGGTTGAGGGGAAGGAATACAGAGCTACATATGAAGTTTGCAAAAGACTTCCAAAAATGATTCACAAGGGCCACATGTATAGGCTAAGGGGTGTAGTTAATGCCACCGTTTAAGAAGCTGCCAACTCAATTTTCATTAAAGTAATTCCTGGTAAATCCGAAGTGACTGGTCGTGGTTGTGGTTTTTTGACAAGGAATGTCAGGTGATACTACTTGCTGGAAGGGGGATAAGGAAGCGCTTATGAACTCCAATGAGAGTTAAGGGAGGAACCCTTTCACTACCTGAATATGAGAGCCACCAAGCCCAGCTCTCTTGATGCTGATGTGTAGAAACTTGAGTTTTCCAGGATAGAATTTCCTCAGGTTTCTGTGGCTCTTGTGAACAAATGGTTTACTTTTGCTGTTGTTATTGATCTGGTTCAATTTAAATGGAAAAATGGTAGAATGCATAAATAAGTCAGTGCTGAATGCAATATGCAATGGTCAGTGATACATGAAGATCATTGCCTATTTTATGAAGAAATAATTACAAGAAAAAGGGTATAAATCCCATGATATGGCACGATTATGGACAAGCTCAGACTGTTTTATGGCAGATCATATAGCTGTCCTGTTCAGGTCCCCTTTTTGTGATCTCAAAATCCATACTTCTTGTTACCAAAATTCATTTGGGCTGGCGGAGATAAAATTTTTTCGTAGGTTGATTAGGCAGATGTTCTTTTTGCTTTAAGTATAAATGTTCAATACAAATAATACCAGAATCTGCTAATTGTAATAACAATAGTGCTGGCATTATAATCAAAGTTTATGAAAACCAAAAATTTCTAGGAAGAAAACAGGCAGTTCTGTATCACTAAAGCTATCTTATGACTGTTTTTCTATACCCATATCTATTAAGTAAAACTGGGAGGAATTTGGAGTCATAGTTTTGTTGAGCTATGTGCAGCTGTTGTCTAGGAGCAAAACAATCAGTGATTTGCTGGGTGTAATATCATTATGTAATGCATTGTCGGATGAATTGGTATTGGTTTAAGATGTAAATTTGACTAACAAGAAATTCCAAATTCCTTTTTAAAGGTGAGAATTATCTATGATGTATCAACTTCGTCCAAAACCTTTGCATTCATTATGGTAATTGTAATACTAGTTGTTTATATTGTGATCTGACTGAAGATGGGTGATAAGATTGGCTGATTTCATCTTTTGAATTTTGAATCATGGTAAAATGTTATTGTGAGCATGAATTTCAGATTATCCATGAAAAATGGTTTGTGGTTGAAATTATTATATTGACAATCGTTATTTGTCCAGATCATGATATAGTAGCAAGTTTTAATGTTGAGAAGCCGGTTTCTTTGCTGGGAGACAATATCTTGCAGCTTGAAAATGACATATTTGATGAGATAGGCTTTCCCACAAGCAAAGTATATACTTCAATCCTTTTTTTATAACGTATGTACTTCATAGAATTTTTGTCTAGATCTGATTAGTTCTTTGAACCAGGTGGTTATCTCATCTCTTGAGCCTCTAGCCAGATCAAACATAACAAAGGTTGTCTTCGCAGTTGATCCTGATGTAAGATATTCAAAAATATCTTCAACTTCTCAAAGTTTGATAAGGGCATCTTTTGAATCTTTGGTTATACACCAATCATCTCTACGCTTGACTGAATCCTTGTTTGGGGTTCCACGATACTTTGAGGTGCTAAAATTCCCTGGAGGAATTACTGTAATTCCCCCACAAAGTGCGTTTCTTCTGCAGAAAGTGCAAATCCTTTTCAACTTTACCTTGAACTTTTCTATTGATGAAATACAAGGAAATTTTGAGAAAATGACAAGCCAGCTGAAGGCTGGATTGCGTCTAGCCACATATGAGGTTAGGCAATCTTTCGTTTTCTCTTGATTTTGATTCATTATTTTTTTTTTGGCAATATAGTGCTTGGATGTTGATGGAGAAAAGACTAAAGCTTGTTATGTACTGTAAGAGATTTTTTTAGCTATAGCATCTCATATGCGGAATCTGATGGGGTTTCTTTTGTGAATTCAGAACTTGTATATTAGCTTATCAAATTCTGAAGGCTCCACAGTTGCTCCCCCCACTACTGTTCAATCATCTGTTCTACTGGCCGTGGGGAATACTCCTTCAATGCCAAGATTGAAGCAACTAGCTCAAACCATCACGGGTTCTCATTCAAGAAACCTTGGCCTGAACAACAACATATTTGGTAGAGTTAAGCAAGTTCGTCTTTCATCCATTTTGCAACATTCCCTTCATGGAGGTGATGGTAGTTCAAACTCATGGTCCCCTTCTCCTGCCCCTCTGCCTCATCCTCACCACAGTCATCACCACCACCACCATCACCACCACCACCATCACCATCACCATAGTGATGTTCTAGCCCCTGCAGTTTCACCTGCTACATCAACTGAGAAAGGTGCAGCTGCACCTGAAGATTATTCACCTGCTCCAGAGAGAATTTCACCTGCATCCCCATGGAGTTACAAGGCAAATCCTCCAGGTTGCCAACATAGAAATAAAAGGATCAAGGGGAAGACTGGACAGGAGTCTAATATAGCCCCAGTTGTCGCACCTAAAATTTCTCCTAACCATTATGCTGCTCCACCACTTGTACACCCATCAGCATTGGCCCCCAAACCTAAACCGAGGCCAATCTCCCATTTGGTTCCCACATCTAGTCCACTGCCAAATGTAGCATTTGCTCATGTTGAGGCTCCATCAAAGAGTAAATCAAATAAAGAGAATCCTGACAGGACACCTTCAGTTTCACCATCACCAATGGCATCTATATGTGAGTAAATAATTTTTTATGAATAGTTCAAGTTATTATTTTGACGTCTTGGCCTATTGCCGAACATCATAGCTAAAATTGTGATATCTGATGACTGTTTTTCTCATGCAGTAATTTTTATTTGGATTAGATGCTCAACTGTTGAATTTTTAGTCTTTCTAGAATTTTAAGAATCATTGGTGGTCAGTTTAATTTATATTTAGGATCGATGCTCTGCATTTTCACAATCTTATGTACTTTTACGGTCATTTCTTGAAGTTTAATAATCATTTAAGTGGTCAGTTTAATTCATATTTAGATCAATGCTCTACTTTTCCTTCTGTACATGCGTGCTAATATCTCCCTTTTGGCAGCCTCTACAGGTATTCCAACTATGCAATGGCCGCTTCCACTCCTATTAGCTATAATGATACATTTATAACAACAGAGCAACAACCTGTTTTCTAGTTACAATCACTTCACTAGTAATCAAGGGAGTCAAATTGTATAATCCAAATTTAAAGGAGATGTACCAACTAGAATTCGGTGGGTGAGAGCAATGCAAAGGGTGTGCCCTCATGTCCGGTTAGATATATGTTGTTTTCATGCTGTAAATATTTAATTAAAATATCTAGTGGCAGCATTTTCAGGTCAAAGTCACATTGGTGGCAGGCCCTAGATTATGTGAATTGCCACTGCTTTGTGTATTCTCTTTTGCAGAAATCAAAGGGGGAAAGAACAAATCTATGTGCATTACCTTCATCTTTTTCTCCTCTTCTACTTTTAGTTCAAGTCAATCAGGTTTGTTTCTAACCTCAAATGGCCTACTACGGTATTTTTATTTTGTTGAAAGCATAATAGTACAGTTAGCATAAGCCGGTGGCAAATAGGTATGTTATGGGTAAGGTCTAAATTGGCTTGGGTTATTATTTTTCCATCTGCATATACACACACACAAACATATATATATACATATACATATATATCTATATATATATACATACATATATGTATTTGTATAGGAATCAACTCACACTGAAAAATATTGATTGGTTACACCTTTTCATATGTTTATGTACATTTATATTCTGTTTTAATTCGACTATCAAAATTGATGCACTTGGGTGTTTGATCTCATGGTGGTAAATTATGGGTTCGTTTGGAACGGATGAAACTTTTTTCCAGAAAATCTTTTCAAGAGTTTTGTGTGTAAAACAACTTATGAGTCCCATAACCCAAAAAAAAAAAAAAAAAAAACCCCCTGAAATCTTGTGAAATGCTTTATGCTTTTAAAAGGCGTAAGACTTTTCCAAAAGCTATCTAACCTTTGCACCAAACCCTTCACCCCCTTTCCCCAAGGCAAACGACTAGCCACCACTGCCCACCGTCCCAGTCGTCTGAATCGAGACCAGCCACCACGTCGCTAGTTTCCTCCCCTTCTCAGATCCCTCTTTTTAAATTACCATTTCCTCATTTTTCCTCTACTTCTTCTCTTTGTTCGTCGTTGTTTTGCCGGGCCCAAGGAAACCCAACCTTAACTATGTTTGACAAGATTTCCCGTTTCTGGTTTTCAAAAGCCTGGCTACTAGGACCAACATTACCCACGAAATTTTTTTTTTAAAATTTGCTTCACCAGCTAACGTATAAACCGAATATTAGTTTGATTTTCAGGGACGTAATACTTAAAAAAAATTTCAAACTATTTGAAAAAATTTAAACAAATTTTTATTTTTTTATTACATTCGATTAAGTATATGTTTTTATTTTTAATTAAATACATTTTTATATTTTTATTTTTAATCAAATAAGTTCATAGGTTGATTTAGTTAAAATATCACTTATCTTCGATATCAAGTTTCGCTGTTATAATATAATGATATATTATAATTGATAATAACTTAATTTGTTGATACAGCATAATTGATGGTAAGGTGGTATAATAATATTGTTATGTGGTATTTTTAATTTTTTAGTATTTTGATTAATGAAAATT
This sequence comes from Theobroma umbraticum, assembly GCF_002168275.2. NCBI lineage: Eukaryota > Viridiplantae > Streptophyta > Magnoliopsida > Malvales > Malvaceae > Theobroma > Theobroma umbraticum. Next base: position 1,138,413 of record NW_018397271.1, on the reverse strand, counting down.
AATTTAGCATTAGTTATAAAAACTTATTCGATTTAAAATAAATATATAAAAATTTATTGAATGTAATAAAAGAATAAAGGCGTATTTAAGTTTTCTTAAATAATTTAGAGTTTGTTTTGAACATTAGGTCATTTTTGATTAATTTATTTTTAGTTATAATAAATTTGTTTGGCTTTTGCTTAGTTGACTTCAAATCATGAAAATTTATTAATGATAATGAAAATTTTATAATTCAATAAGCATGAAAAGCAATTCCGTTGATAAAGAGAGAACAATGATATAATGGGAGGAAGATTTTTGTATTGTAATTTTGAAGGTTTGTAAATCTTGATAAAAATTTTTAATGCATTCCAAACATCGGAATATATAATTTTTAGTGATATCTAAAGATCAGAAAATGTTTTTTTTTTCTTGGATGAGGTTATTTTCAACAAAATTATTGTCCTTAATCAATTTCTAAATTTCAATATTTGGTAAAGAATTAAATTCGATATTTAAAAAAAAAAAACTGCTGTAATTGATGCTTTGCTCATATAAATTATAAAATTGATACCCTTGAATATTTATCTTAACTTTTTTTTTTTAAAAAAAAATATTTGCTTAATGGTAATTTATGTATTTTAATTTAAAGAGTTAAGTTTACTTTTTTTTAAAAAAAATATTAAAATTGATGCTCTATTCATATGGATTGATAAATTATGAATGTAAGTTGAGTTTCCTCCTAAAAATCTTAATAATCAAATGCGTCCTATTTAATGCTCCTTGACTGTGGTAAAGTTGATCAGAGAAGTTATTAAATATCTATAATCTATAACTACCCCCCATTTTCTTTTAGAAAGAGACTTTCCTTTCATTGAAATACTGGTTAAACATTACAATATGAACAAACAAATTCAACCACAATAGATCCCACATTGCATAAGCTTCGTTTAAAAACCTTTATAAGGGAAAACCCAGTGAGACAAAACCCATATGAAGGGGAAAAGAGTACCTATCATACATGCCAATAATAATCTAACCCTTCCCACTCTCATCTTCTAATTTGCTTCCTATATAGCTGCTCAACCTCACCTGGTAGTTTGTCCTCGACTTTCCACAAAATCTGATTCAACGCCTGGCTCCTATTACTCTTGGCAATTAAATGAGCCACCCCATTTGTCGTCCTCTTGCAAGGTAGCAGCACATTTTAGTTTGACTGCCTTACAATGAAAATTCTTGCTCTTTAACCAGCTAATCATTTGCAAGCAGTCCGCCTCAGCGTTGGTCTTGACACCGATACCCCGCCAGAGTTCGCTATTCGATATTGAGTGCACATATCCATTCCCAGTTGTGCAACCTGAAATGGGTCAGACCCTCTGTTAATTCTGAAATATAAATTCATTCCGATTTCTCTTATCGCGGAATAAATACTTGCCACATTTCTAAAACCTCATTTGGTACTCAACCATACTGCTCTTGTAAAAGTGCATTCCCAAAAAACATGCAAATTTGTCTCAACTGTTTGTGAACATAACGGACAAATGGTATCAACAGCAACCTTTCTCTCAGCCAAAGCAACCCTCGTATGTAAGCAACTGTGAAATATTCTCCATATAAGGACTGGGATTTTCCTAGGAATATGTAGACTCCATATCTTTTTCCACACCTTAAAAGCATCATCATTTGAGCTAGCATAACAACTTATAACCCAACTTAACTTCATAACCACCCGTTTTGCTAGTAAACCACATAAGTCGATCTTCAGGCCTACGATAACTTAATGGCAATGAACAAATTAAAGATGACTCGTGAGGAGGGAAACAGGAATTTACCTTATCAACGTCCCATTCCAATCGGTCATGGAGGGCAAACTCAGCCACTTTAGTTCAATCTGCCGCCACTACTGCACATGTAATCACCTTTCTAGGAGTATTACAAGGAACCTAATTGTCCATCTTATCCAAAATTTTGTGCCCATCACCAACCCTCCAATGAGAACCTTTTCGAATTAAATCTTGACTATCTTTAATACTGCGCCACATATAACTTGGATTGGAGCCAGTAGATGCCTCCAAGGAACTCTCATGGGGAAAGCATCGCGCTTTTAAAACCTTAAAAGCTATTGTGTCAGTCTCCATCCAAAGAAGCAGCCCTTGCTTAGTCAACATAGTCAAATTAAAAAATTTGGCATCTCGTAATCCCATGCCTCTCGATTGTTTCGAAAAGCACATGGACGTCCAATTCTTCCAATGTGTCTTGGAATATTTATCACACCCCCACCAAAATTTAGCCACAGCCAAATCAATTTCCCTACACAGTCTATCAGGCAGTTTAAAGTAGCTCATCACATAATTGGGAATAGACTATACCGTTGCTTTAATGAGCAACTTTCGACTAGCAATCGAAAGTGTCGGTTCTATTAGTTTTTGATGATAATAAAATATTTTCATTTATTAATATCTAACTTTTCTATTTGAGTGTGTAGGACAAAAATATATATTAAATAATTAATTAATAATTCAAAAGTCAATATCAAAACTCATAAGAATAAGGAGCTACAATTGAACAATGAAACAAGAAGCTTTTAAGTTGGATAATCAAGAGAGTTGATTGGATAAAACTCAAAAGCGAAGCTGATGGGTTCAAGCAAATCGTGAAACAGAGGGCACTTAGTCGACTAAGAGACAGTGTTAGTCAATTAAGAGCTTTTTGCTAGAAATTGGGTTCAGAGACAAAAATGACTTAATCGACTAAGAAGTTTTGTTAGTCAACTAAGAGCCTACTGTCTAAAATTAGGTTCAGGGACAGAGACGACTTAGTCGACTAAGTGATAATGTTAGTCGACTAAGAGCATTCTATCTAAGAATTTGAACTAAACGCTAAAAGACAAACTAACGGCTAGAATTGCTCTCAAACTGTTTCCAACGGTCAGAATCTATCTAACTGC
>NW_018397271.1:1135021-1135477 GCF_002168275.2 Theobroma umbraticum | reverse complement strand
GATTTTTCAAGTATAAAAAGCCCTTTCAACAACCATAAACAAGTTTTTGAAGGCTTTCAAGATCAAAAAGAGCTCAAAAATCTCAAAAACTCTTTACATACATTTTGCATTTCACTCCAATCTTTGTAATAGAGTTAAGCACTTCATCTTGTACCATTAGATTATGTTAGTGATCATAGGTACCTTTTTATTTCTTTTCTCTTTGATTGCTTAGAATGTGCGAGACACTCTAAAGGGATTAATCAAGCTTAGGTTAGCTTGATTGAGTGTATAGGTTCTAACTTAGCCTAGGAAAGTTAGTTTTTGAGTTTTGGTTGATCCCGAGAAAAACAATTTTTGAAGGTTGTGGCTAAGCCTGTGAAAAGCTATTGTAAAAGCTTGGTGAAAGCTTGGGAATTTTACCATTTATAGTGAATTGGTTTGAAAAATCCTTGGTTGAACAATCAAGGTAGTAGA
>NW_018397271.1:1134946-1135011 GCF_002168275.2 Theobroma umbraticum | reverse complement strand
TGACCAAACCACTATAAATCTTTATGTATTGTCTTCCCTGCTTTATTTTTCATTTCATTCCTTGT
>NW_018397271.1:1134743-1134936 GCF_002168275.2 Theobroma umbraticum | reverse complement strand
TTTATCTTGCATTTAACTTCCCATCATTGAGCTTAAACTTGGCCCCAAATAGAGGTCAAATTTTATAAGAGCCAAAAAGTGCTATTCACCCTCCCCTCTAGCACATTTATTTGGGACCAACAAGTGATGTCAGAGCTAGATCCATCATTCTTAAGGCTTAACATCCTAAAGGAGATCCAAATGGCTCTTTAAA
>NW_018397271.1:1133766-1134733 GCF_002168275.2 Theobroma umbraticum | reverse complement strand
TGCTGAAGGACAATCCACAAACAAACCACCTTTGTTTGATGGATCGAACTACCTCTATTGGAGCACTAGAATGTCAATCTATCTAAGGGTAATAGATTACGAAATGTGGGATGTCATAATTGATGGACATTCATTCTTTCAACCATAAATGTAATGACAAATGAAATGATTCCTAAGCCAAGGGCTAAATGGACTGAAGCTGAAACCAAAAGGGTTCAGACAAACTTCAAGATAATAAACAGTTGACATTGTGCCTTAACTCCCACTGAGTTCAACAAAGTGTCAAGCTGTACCACAACTAAACAAGTGTGGGACAAACTTAGGATTATCCATGAAGGGACTTCTCAAGTTAAGGAGTCCAAAATAGCTCTCCTAACTCACAACTATGAAATGTTTAAAATGGAACCTGGTGAAGACATCACCAGTATGCTTAATAGGTTCACAAACATCACAAATAAACTCAGTCAGCTAGGCAAACCAATTCTTGAACATGAAATTGTCAAAAGACTACTTAGAACCCTATCAAAAAATTGGAAGCCAAAAGTGACTGCTATTCGTGAAACCAATGACTTAAATGTCATCACCTTTAATGAAATTTATGGGTCTCTTCTTACCCATGAGCTGGAACTTAAAGAAGAAGAAGAAGAAGACAAGCGAGAAGCAAAAGAAAAGAAGAAAAACATTACTTTGAAAGCAAACATTCTGAAAAAGAACTGAAAAACTTATCCTACGATGATGATGAAGAATTGGCTATGGTTGCAAGAAGATTCAGAAAACTTATAGGACAAAGAGACAGGAGATTGGCTAAGAAAGGGTACAAAAGAGATCAAGGTTCTTCATGGAGAACTAGAAATAAAAATGAGTCCAACAAAAAGGAAGAGCTTATATGCTTTGAATGCAAGAAGCCTGGATACTTAAGGTCTGAATGTCCCTTGCTGAAGGAAAAAACTTCCAAGAAAAATAAAAA
>NW_018397271.1:1133491-1133756 GCF_002168275.2 Theobroma umbraticum | reverse complement strand
GCAATGGTGGCTGCAACCTGGTCAGACAGTGATGCTTCAAGTTCAAATATTGAAGAAGAGAAAGTGGAAGAAAGAGTAAATTTATGTTTGATGGCAAGAGATGATGAACTTGAGGTATGTTTTGTCTCTTGTGACATTTCTATGGATGAGCTTCAAGATGAATATGAATGCCTTTGTGATGAATTCGAAAAACTTGCATCAAAATACAAGACTTTGAAAAGAAAGATCTCATTTCTTGAGAATGATTTAGAAAAGATAAATCATA
>NW_018397271.1:1133379-1133467 GCF_002168275.2 Theobroma umbraticum | reverse complement strand
GGAATTTACTTCAAATTGAACTTGAACACTCAAAAATTGATTATGAAATTTTGATATTGGAATTGGAAAATAGGACTGAAGCATTGCA
>NW_018397271.1:1133084-1133369 GCF_002168275.2 Theobroma umbraticum | reverse complement strand
GATGAAAATATTGCTCTTAAAAATGAAAAAAATGAAACACCTCGAAGAAACACATATTTCAAGAAAAGCCATGCTAATGTTTCTACTAGGTACTACATTTGTGATAAACTTGATCACCTATCTTATAACTGTTATAAAAACAGAAACATGTAGAAAACAAAAAAGATTTGGGTTCTAAGAGGATCCTATATAGCAGCTAACCTTCAAGGACCCATCAAAGTATGAGTACCTGTTAAGAAAAACTAAAAATCTGTCTTGCAGGTTGAGCCTAATAGAAAAGACATA
>NW_018397271.1:1132557-1132688 GCF_002168275.2 Theobroma umbraticum | reverse complement strand
ATAGGAAAAAGAATTAAAAATATATATGTTATATTTCTAGAAGATCTTGAGCTTAATTGTGAAACATGTCTTATAGCAAATGATGAGAATGGTAGTTGGTTATGGCATAGAAGACTTAGACATGTGAGCAT
>NW_018397271.1:1132009-1132476 GCF_002168275.2 Theobroma umbraticum | reverse complement strand
TGAAAATGATCAGATTTGTGATGCATGTCAACTAGGTAAGCAAGTTAGAACATCCTTTAAAACCATGAAGATTATCTCAACTTCTAAACCTCTTCAGTTGCTGCATATCGATTTATTTGGTCCAATAAATATAACTAGCTTAGGAGGCAAATCATATGGCTTTGTGACAATTGATGACTACTCTAGGTCCACTTGGGTCTACTTTTTTGCTCATAAAAATGATGCACTACCTGCATTAAGAAATCATTATAAGAGAGTTCAAAATGAAAAAAGACTCGTCATTGTTAGTATTAGAAGTGATCATGAAGGAGAATTTGAAGGAGATGATTTTGAAAATTTTTGTAATGAAAAGGGATTAGATCACAACTTTTTTGCACCTAGAACACCTCAACAAAATGGAGTTGTGGAAAGAAAAAATAGAACTTTGAAAGAAATGGCTAAAACCATGCTTTGTGAAAACAATCTAC
>NW_018397271.1:1131775-1131999 GCF_002168275.2 Theobroma umbraticum | reverse complement strand
TTGGGCAGAAGCTATCAATACTGCTGTATATATTCTTAATAGAGTATCAATAAGGGCCATGATATCAAAAACTCCGTATGAACTGTACAAAGGTAGGAAACCAAATATCTCTCACTTTAGGCACTTTGGCTACAAATGTTTTGTATTGAATAATGAAAAACACTCTTTAGAAAAGTTTGATGCCAAAAGTGATGAAACAATATTTCTAGGATATGCTTTGAACT
>NW_018397271.1:1131500-1131765 GCF_002168275.2 Theobroma umbraticum | reverse complement strand
TAGAGTTTTTAACAAAAGAACTTTAACTATTGAATAATCTATTCATGTAGTTTTTGATGAATCTAATGTCCTGCAAAAGGAAGCTCTTGCTGATAAAATTGATGCAGAGGACTTAGAAAGACAAGTGGAAGAAATGAGCTTAGAAAATAAGAGAATCTGTGAAGAAAATTCATGTGGAAGAGAAGTAGAACTTCCACCCTTAGAAACTCTGCAAAGAACTGAAAATCAACACATTGATCTTTCAAAGAGCTGAAAGTACATGAAA
>NW_018397271.1:1131088-1131490 GCF_002168275.2 Theobroma umbraticum | reverse complement strand
AAGAATAGATCATAGGTGATCTTCCATAAGGTATCAAAACTAGAAGAGGAATAAGAGAGATATGTGAATTCTCTGCCTTTATCTCACAAATCGAGCCTAAGAGCTTTGAAGAGGTAGAAAAAGAAAAAAGTTGGATATTGGCTATGCAAGAAGAGCTTGATCAATTTAAAAGAAACCAAGTGTGGACATTAGTTTCTAGACCATTAAATCACCCAATTGTTGTCACAAAATGGGTATTTAGAAACAAGGTAGATGAGCAAGGTAATGTCATTAGAAACAAAGCTAGGTTAGTGGCACAAGGGTATAACCAAGAAGAATGCATTGACTATGATGAAACCTTTGCTCCTATTGCTAGGATTGAAGCCATAAGATTATTACTTGCATTTGTATGTTTCATGAACT
>NW_018397271.1:1130909-1131078 GCF_002168275.2 Theobroma umbraticum | reverse complement strand
TCAAATGGATGTGAAAAGTGCTTTTTTAAATGGCCTTATTCAAAGAAGGAGGTCTATGTTAAACAACCCCTTGGATTTGAGGACTTTGAAAAATCAGATTATGTATTCAAGCTATATAAGGCATTATATGGATTAAAACAAGCTCTAAGAGCTTGGTATGAAAGACTCT
>NW_018397271.1:1130267-1130491 GCF_002168275.2 Theobroma umbraticum | reverse complement strand
AAAACTTTATAGAGGTATGATTGGATCTTTACTTTATTTAATTACTAGCAGACCAGATATTCAATTTAGTGTATGCTTATGTGCTCGGTTTCAATCTCAATCCAAAGAGTCACACTTTACTATAGTAAAAAGAATCTTCAAGTACCTTTTAGACACAAAATTTAAGATTTTGGTATCCTAGAGGAACATCCTTCACTCTTATTGGATATTCAAATGCAGATTTT
>NW_018397271.1:1127469-1130006 GCF_002168275.2 Theobroma umbraticum | reverse complement strand
GAAGATTTTGGATTGACTATGCATAATGTACCAATATTTTGTGACAATACAAGTACAATTAATATCTCAAAAAATCTAGTTCAGCACTTAAGAACTAAGCACATTAAAATTAAACACCATTTTGTTAGAGACCGTGTGCTTAAGGGAGACATTAAGATTGAATTTGTCAACACCTTACATCAATTACTTGATATATTTACCAAACCCTTAAATGAGGAAAGATTCTATGAAATTAGGAGAAATCTAAGAATGACCAGTGTTCAAGAACTTTGAGACAATTTTTGAACATTTCTTTCGTAAGACAGTGTACACTTAGTTGATTAAGAGCATTCTGTCTCTAATAGTAAAAGACACAGATAGAAAAGGGCAAAACTTAGTCATTCAACAAGGCCCAAGAAAAATAATAAAACTTAAAGAAATAAAAGAAGGAAAACAGGTGAAGAAAAAACAGAAGAAAATTGAGCCAAAAATGAAAAAGGAGGGAAACTCTAAATTTTTGAAATAATAAAATTGCCCACATTTAAAAGGAAAGGGTTTGACGATCTTTAAAGAAAAATTTCCTTTTCAACTCACTCTCTCTCCCATTTGAAATTGACCTCTCAAAACTAGAATCCCTTTCTCCCAAATTCCTCAAGCCCTAAAATCTAAAACTTCCAAAATCAATGGCAAAATCTTCCTTGCGCAAGGATACTCTGGAAAAGAAGAGAGGCAAATGACCCATGGAAGAAAGCTCACAATTCAAAACTTAGAAAAAGAGAAAAAAAGATAAACTGGTTATAGTGACTGTGAAGAAACAGAGAGTAAAAAAATAAAAATCAGAGAAAAAGAAAGATAAGGGAAAATCTGCAACAAAAGGTAACTTTTCATCTCTAAAGTTTAGAAATAAAATTCATGAAGATAGGTTTAGGAAAATAAAAAATGCACCTATCTCATGTGAAAAATTCATTGACTGGGACAGTTTCAATGAGATTCCAGAGATTAAGGAATGGTTGTTAGAACACTTTGAAGAAATGAAATTAAAGAAATTTAGTGTCTTTAAGAATAGAACCTACAGTGCCAGTCTAGTAAAAGAATTCTCTACTAGAATTTCACAAGGTAAAGATGAACTAGATGACCTTAAGGAGTTTATGGATGATAGTCTTAATATCTTCTTGAACGGGAAAGAATTTGTGGTTTTTGCTTCTGATTTAGGAGAATTATTAAGAATAGAAAGCAAAGAGGGAAATTATGAAATTTTTGAAGATTATGATCCCTCACCCTTATGGGAGATGATCACTAGAAAAATTGAAAGATTCTCTTCAAAAAGCTATGCAAGTTTCATCAAAAGCCCTTAAACAAGGATATTGCATTACTTCATAGCTTCCACAGTCCATGGGAGATGAGGTAGCTTCAGCTATGTAAGTCTGCAAGATCTATGGATGATGCAGTTTGCTTTTAATGCATTTGCTTTTAATTTAGAGAGGTTTATGATTGAAAGAATGAAAGGAACATGTGGAGTTGATAAAATCCATTTGCCTTATGGAAATGTAATTACCTTTTTGGTCAAGAGAAAAGGTATATGGAGTTCCAGATACAAGATAGATCAAGAAAAAAGCAGAGACCAAGCCATCTATCTAGGAAATCTATCTAAGATGGGGTACAAATTATATAGAGAGACATTTGTCAAAACCTTCAAGGATGTTCAGAGGGGTGAGCAAGCCACTCCGACTCAAGAACAGCGGCACCCTCTCAAATCTCAAATGAGATGATCTTGAACTTGCTTATGAGGATAGACGAAAAGCAAACTGACCAGGGTATCAGAATAGAGAAAATTGAAGAAAAGCTTCAAGAGCTGAGAACTCTGATGAAAGACAAAAAGAAATCCCCTTCAGGCTCTGCAACTGAACATGCTCCTACAGCACCAAGTCAAACTTTAACAGAGCAAGCAAGTGAGAGTCCTAATTTTCAAACTGAGGAGAATGAGCCAAAACCTAGTCAAGCAAAGAAAATGCAAACTATGAAACCTGAACTTGAAGAGAAAGACAGTACAAACACAGAGGTGATTGGATCTCACCTGCATGAGGAAACATAAGAAGCTGAGTCTTCCCCACCAAACTTTGAGGAAGTTTTCATCATGGATGTCTTTCAACAGATGGTGAGGGAAGAACAGGTTGAAAAGGAAGCAGCTACAAGCACAGCACAAAAACCAACGCCTACAATAGGATCCCTTGAATTTGTTCAGAAAGATGATCATACTGGAAAACAGAAAAGAAAAGCTGCTGTACTTGCACAAGTTGCAACTGAATCTACTGGTAAGGGGAGAAAGACTATGGCTACCAAGACTAAGTTCTCTAAAAGAAGAATGTCATCTAGGTTAGCTGAAAAAGCTAAACCTCCTTCAGTCAAGTCTATTGCTAAGGATCCTTTCACAATCTCAGACACATCATCTTCTGACTCTTCATCACAAAAATCCTCCCCTTTAGCATTGCCTTAACCTCTCAATATCTTCTATGTAACTAATGAATCAATCCCTTCTAACTCCTCTTAGGCTTGTTTCT
>NW_018397271.1:1099886-1127459 GCF_002168275.2 Theobroma umbraticum | reverse complement strand
TGACAAAAAGGGAGAGAAATTTAAGTCAAGGTAGTTATTAGGAGAACATAATAGGTCAGGGCCGAAGTGATTAGGAATTTAAGGGCATTTTAGGAAAGCTGATTTTGATGATGCTAGACAATGTATGACAACTTTTTTAATTACTGATGGATATTTTGTTGCTGATATATGAATGTTGAAATTATTTTCTATGCTTTTGTGTTTAATGCAAATGTTAGTGATTATTGATGTTGGTATGAATGTGGACTGTTAATAATATGCTAGTGACAGATTGTTACAATGTGAATGGTATTCTGTCACCTATCACTAATGTTCTGAAAGCTTGAATCAAGTTACTCTGTTAAAATGTATGAATTTGTACTTGTTACTCTTTCTAAGATATAGATAAAAATGTGCTGACTTGTTGAGTTGGATAGCAAAATAACTTGAAAAGACCATGCATATACTAAGGGGGAGTACACACTTAGGGGGAGAAATTCCAATATGGTGCAAAACAAAAATAACAAATAGACATTGTGTATTTAATCAAGGAATGTTTTGTCATCATCAAAAAGGGGGAGATTGTTGGCTCCATTAGTTTTTGATGATAATAAAACATTCTTATTTATCTATATCTAACTTTTCTACTTGAGAGTGCAAGACAAAAATATATATTAAATAATTAGTTAATCATTCAAAAGCCAATATCAAAACTCATAAGAATATGGAGCTACAATTGAGCACTGAAACAAGAAGCCTCTAAGTTAGATAATCAAGGGAGTTGGTTGGATAAAACTCAAAAGAGAAGTTGACGGGTTCAAGCAAATCATGAAATAGAGAGCACTTAGTCGACCAAGAGATGGTGTTAGTCGACTAAGAGCTTATTGCCAAAAACTGAATTTAGAGACAGAAACGACTTATTCGACTAAGAAGTTTTGTTAGTCGACTAAGAGCCTACTGTCAGAAACTAGGTTCAGGGATAGAGACGATTTAGTTGGCTAAGTGATAATGTTAGTCGACTAAGAGCATTCTGTCTGAGAATTTGAACTGAACACTAAAAGACAAACTAACGGCTAGAATTGCTCTCAAACTGTTTTCAACGGTCAGAATTTGTCTAGCTGTCATCAGAGTTAATTTTTCAAGTATAAAAAGCCCTCTCAACAGCCATAAACTAGTTTTTGAAGGCTTCCAAGATCAAAAAGAGCTTAAAAATCTCAAAAACTCTTTGCATACATTTTGCACTTCACTTCAATCTTTGTAACAAAGTTAAGCACTTCATCTTGTACTATCAGATCAGGTTAGTGATCATAGGTACCTCTTTATTTCTTTTCTCCTTGATTGCTTAGAGTGCGCGAGACACTCTAGGGGGATTAATCAAGCTTGGGTTAACTTGATTGAGTGTATAGGTTCTAACTTAGCCTAGAAAAGTTAGTTTTTGGGTTTTGGTTGATCTCGGAAAAAACCATTGTTGAATGTTGTGGTTGAGCCTATGAAAAGCCATTGTAAATGCTTGGTGGAAGCTTGGAAATTTCACCATTTATAGTGAATTGGTTTGGAAAATCCTTGGTTGAACAATCAAGGTAGTGGATGTAGGTCTTTGACCGAACCACTATAAATCTTTGTGTATTGTTTTCCCTACTTTATTTTTCATTTCATTCCTTGTTAGATTATTCTTTATCTTGCATTTAACTTCCCATCATTGAACCTAAACTTGGCCCTAAATAGAGGTCAAATTTTGTAAGAGCCAAAAAATGCTATTCACCCCCCTCTAGCATATTTATTTGGGACCAACAGAAAGCATCTTGTTCTTCCAATTAGAGATTCTCTTAAGAACTTTCTTTTTAACATACTCAAATATTTACTTTTTAGACCCTCCACATATAAGGGGTATACTAAGAAACTTAACCCCTATTAATCTCTTCTTACTCCTTACAGTTGACTATCTGCTTCAATATCTTCCTCACTTGTATTCTGGCTGAACAAAATAACATATTTGTCATAATTTATTTGTTGGCTTGACTCATGCTCAGAAAATAAATTTCTCAGAGCTCGCACTTCTAGTAACTTCGTTTTACCAAAGATGATACTATCATTGGCGAATAACAGGTGAGTCAAAGTTAGGCCACCTCTATTAATCTTCAATCCAAAAATATTTTTGCTAAGAGTTGCTTCATTTAACAAAGAAGAAAGGGCTTTAGTAATAATGACAAATAAAGAAGAGGATAAAGGATCACCTTGTCTTAATCTTCTTGTGGGCACAATTATGCATCTAGGGGCACCATTAACAAGAACCAAATAAGTGATTGTGGTAATGCACTGCATAATCATGTCAACAAACTTTTTTGGAAATTTCATCTTCATTAAAATATCATGGACAAAAGACCACTCTACTTTGTCATAGGCCTTACTCATATTCGATTTCAACGCAAAGTTGCCAACCCGTCCTAGTCTTTTGTTATGGAGATAGTTGTTGTGTGCTTTCTTTGTGTGATGTGAAATGTGTTCAAAATTACATGCATAATACAAACAAAGATTACAAGCAAATGTACATGATTGTAACTAGTAATACGGTGATAAGCTGAGTTTGTTGATCCTTCGAGGAGTTGGTGTATTACTTGTTGCTAATTACTAAAATTAAAACAAGTTAATTTTATCCAAGCACCAAATTTTGAGAAATGATTAAAAGGTAATCTAATTAACTAATTCTAATATAAGAAGTGTAAATAACAAATTGAGGTGGAAGTAATGGTTTAATAATCTAGGATTATGGTATCCTTTAATATTTCACTTAGAGTTGTGTTTGCTTAATTAATTAATCTTAATGGAAATTGATGCTAATCTAGAATCCTAAAGCATGTGTAATACTCTGTCAAGATAATATACAGTTGCTTAACTTAATTGAATCACTCTATATCTATAGAAAAGAACAAAATTAAGTTCTTTAATCCAAGGTTCTAAAAATTGACTATATGTGGCAACTAGTTATATGTCTACTCTAATTGCAAATCCAAACACTTAAATTCATTTCTAAGTGAAGTGAACTCACATTACCCAAATCAAGGTTTAATTTAGACTAACTCTTTCAAGTATCATCTAAATACCTAAGCGCATTTAATGGTGATCAAGAAAATAAATGGGCAATAAATTCAGATATGAGTAAACATCAATGTTTCCATTAAAAATAAGTAATAAACCAACACAATATGCAAGCTACATATTAAAATCCACCATAACGCTAGATTAAGAGTTCTAGCTCAACATATTTAAAATACAAACACAAATATCAACAAAAAGAAGCATTTTTACAAAGAGAGAGAGAGAGAAAATCAAATCTAGAGTGAGAAATTCTTTGGAGCAGCTTTATTATCCTTCAATCTCTTGATTTCCTCCTTTTTTTTCCTTTTTGGTTTCGGCATATTTTTCCCAAATTTGTGTTTGAATCCTTCTCTTTTTTCGAGACCAAAAAAATTGTATTTATACCTTTTTTATTGGCCATTTGATGTAACATAGAATGGCTAATAATGTGCAAATTCATGTATTGGTGCTAGGTGCCGAATGGCTGGTGCTTAATGTTCTGTCTTTGGCCTTTTCAAGCATTGAGATGTCTGGTGCCAAGGCACTCAAGCTACTGTCCATGATCCCTTTTGAATTGGATGAAGTTCTGAACATCAAAGTTGTAGCTCCTCTTCTTATCTTTTCATAGTGCAAGAATTGTGTTGATCGTATTTTTGTAGCGGACGATATGCTCCAATTACTACTGCATAGTCTGAAGTCAACTTAAGGAAAAGTGCATGATTCTTTGTAAATTTGACTTCCAAGCTTTTTTGCACCTTCACCAACATATAGCACAATCAATAGAAGGTACAAACAAGACTTAATAACATGAAAATAAACTCAAATTACTTAATTAAACTACTACAACATGCATAAAGTAAATACTAAGACAAATGTGAAAACAAGGCCTACATTAATTAAAAATAAGATGACATTAGTCATTTTTAAGCTCAAAAGAATGCAAGAAAACTCTATACAATAGAGTTATCACACTCCCAAACTTAACCTTTTGCTTGTCCTCAAGCAAACTTTAAAACAAAAAGGAAATATGCAAAATGAAGACAACATCTAACTAGAATTAAGTTGCACCAAGTTAATGATAATCTTTATGTTCTCATAAGTCATCTCATTTTCTCTCAACTTAAAGAAAAACATGAATGTTATTCAAGTTCACATTTCAGCTCACATGCAAGCTCATTCTCGAATGGATTCTTGTCTGTGTGTGCAATCTCTTACAATGAACCATCATGCAATCCGAATAAATTTATGCTCATGCAAAATTGATATTAGTCTTGAGTTTTATAGGTTTGCTTTTCGTCTCTCTCTCTACTAATATAGACTAGCACTTAATCATGGATCCTAAAGACTTTATTCGGCTTGTAACGTGTGGCTGGGGTAATGGTAGGATATGGGATATTATGTGGCTCAATTCACCTTAAGCACATAATCAATCTTGGACCTATTTAGAGCTTTATTTTCCTTCACCCAATACATTCATTGTGCATCAAAAATTTCTTTTATTCAACACTTCATTCTTTTTCTTCCCTTTCTTTGTCTTTTTCTCAATTTTCACACCCCTAAACTTATTTCTTTTATTGGGTAGTAAGATGAATACAATTGTGTTGAGTGTTTAATCACTTTTCATCTTTACTACCTTTTTTCTCACTATCTAGCTCATTACACTTCTTAAATTGACTTATGCACTTAGGAGTGAGGGATGTAAAAATTGAAACTTTTTATGTAAAGGTCTAGGCTAATAATTAAGAGTTTAAATAAAGAAAAGGTTACATTAGGCTCAAAAGGATATTCTAGGGATAAATATAAGGCAAGGTGCCTCGAAAGGCTTAATCGGTCCAAGGATGGCATAAGTCATTTCCTTAACTAAGTATGGCCTAGGATTTTGCCTTGAGAAAAACTCAAACAAATTCTAAAACGTAGACATTATTCAAAATTTTACATTCACAAAAATCTTCTCTAAATGTATATGACAATTCAATGCAAAAGATATAGTGCTCAAATTGTGGAAAATCTCATCCTACAATGATGCTTATCATGAGAGTTCAACATAATACTTAAAGAACATTTACATTTATAAGAGAAAAAGATAACAAGATAACTATTTTTCATCATTGGATAGGTGAATCAAAGAAATTGCCTCAACTAACTCTAGCTCAAAATATTTAAATATGCAAAAAATTAAATGATGAACAACTTAAATAAACTTAAAGTCTAAAAACATAAATGCAAAAAGAGGAAAATAAAGCTGAAAAGCTAAAAAGTTCCCCCCAAACTTAGAATTAAAATTATCCTGAATGTTAAAAAGTAAAGAAGAAAAGTCAAGAATATTCCCCTGATTAGCAAAGATCCTCTAATATGTCTTTTCATCCTTATTATATCCAAAGTTGTTGGGAGGACCCATTAAGGTGATAAAAATCTAAATAAGAAAAAGAACAAAAACAAATTAATTGAAAAATCTAAAAAAAAAATTAACCGTAAATAAAAAAAGTAAGAGTTTCAAAAATTGGGGTTGCCTCTTAAGAAGCGCTTCTTTATAATCACTAGCTTGACTATGGCACCCCATTCTACATTTCTTCATTCATAACGTATGGCTTGAGGCCCATTCCATTAGCCATAAGTGCTCTAGTGTTCTCACTCTCTATCTCTATTATCATACACACATAAATCTTGATCACTATAAAAGGACCTAACCATTTTGCCTTATGTTTCCATGGAAAAAGTTTGAAGGTAGAATTACTGAGTGACACATACTGTCCAACATGAAAATCAAGACAATTGGGAATAGCTGGACAATGCTCTTCATGGGACTGCTCGATTTTGATATGTGGAGGTGGCAACTTTAACTCGAAGGTTGGTGCTTGATCACTTATAGGTGGAGAAATAAGCTTACCCTTTCCGTCATCAACCACATCCATTCTAAAGTAACTAATTGAAGAGGCATGATGCTTAATTGAGTTGATAATATTGAACTTTACTATTTTTTCTCCAACTCTAAAAGTTATCTTACCTTTCTTTACATCAACAAGTGCGTCTACAGTTGCCAAGAAAGGTCATCCCTAGATTAGAGGAATTTCCTTATCTTTTTCTATCTCAAGCACAGGGAAGTCAATCGGGATGTAGAGATGCCTCACTTTAACCAACACATCCTGCATCATCCCAATAGGGTGACGAATTGTTTTGTTTGCTAATTACAAGGTGACTATAGTAGGTTGAATGCCCTTTAGTCCAAGTTTCTAGCACTTTAGTCCAAGTTTCTAGCATCAGACAAAGGCATTAGTGACACGCTAGCACTTAAATCACATAAAGTTTTGGAAAATTTAAAACTACCAATAGCATTAGGTATAGAAAAACTCCTTCGATCCTTAAGCTTTGGTGGTAGCTTGTTCTGAATAATAATACTGCACTCATCAATGAGTGTCACTGTCTCATACTTACCTAGGTTCTTCTTTTTTGTCAAGATATTTTTCAAAAACTTAACACATGAAGGCATCTACTCTAACATTTCAGTGAAAGGAATGTTGATGTAGAGCTTCTTGAATACCTTTAGAAATTTTTGAAATTGAGCATTTGACTTTTACTTTTGGAGGTGTTAAGGAAATGAAAGAGGAGGGTGTGTTACCAGTGTATCCTTGACTTGCACTTGCTTGTTTGACTTTCCAACTTTTGGTTCATTCTTAACTAGCTTCTCTTGTGGCTCTTCTTACTTGTTATTACTGCCAACCTTTTTCCCACTCCAAAGGAATACTACCATAGAAGGTTCCTAGCTTTCCTTTCTAAGATTACTTGTTATCGTGCTTTCCTTGTTTTGTTGCCTATTCCTCACAAATTGCACAATCTCCGTACTCAAATGACACTGATCGGTTGAATACCTTTCACCATAATAATCACAAGAAATAAAGGGACTCTATACTGAATGGACTCCAAAAGAAGTAATATCATTCCTCATATTTGTAATCTTCATAAGAGGGAAGAACTTGGTAAGAAACTGTTGTGTAAGGCCATCCTCAATAATGATGGAGTTGGTGGGAAGAAAGTTTAACCAACTTTGGCCTTATCTCGTAGTGAGAAAGAAAACAACCTCAATAAAATGATGTCATCAGTAACCCCATTATGCTTAAAGTTATCACAAATATCCAAGAAATTTGAAATGTGCACATTTGGATCGTTATTTAGGAGGCCTCCAAATTGAGTAGACATTTAGATCATTTGAATGATGACCAGCTTAATCTCAAATTATTGGCTTGAATTGCCAGCCTCCAAATGCTTAAATGAAGTCCTTGGACTAATGGAATAGCATAATCCCTCAATGATTGGTTATCAATTACATGTCCTTGAATTTGCTGCTCACCTTTATTCTCAGCCATTGTATTTGATTGATTAGAGTCTTGAGAGTTTTGTCTAAGTAATCACCAAAAAGTCTTCTCAATTTCTAGATCACAAAGGACAATTTCCAACTACTCTTCTCATACACTAGCCAAAAAGTACCTGAAAAAATAGAAAACAAAGCTTGAATTAAGACTAGTCTGCTTGGCATTGATATTAACAAAAGAATAGAAAAACAACTCCCCAATGACAATGCCAAAAACTTGTTGTGTGCTTTGCTTGTATGATGTGAAATATACTCAAAATTAAATGAAAAATACAAGCAAAGACTACGTACAAATGTACACAATCGGAATAAGTAATACAGTGATAAGTTGAGTTTGTTGATCTTTCGAGGAGTTGGTTTACTACTTGTCACTAATTACTAAAATTAAAACAAACTAATTTTATCCAAGCACCAAATTTTGAAAAAAGATTAAAAAATAATCTAATTAACTAATTCTAATCTAAGAAGTGTAAATAACAAATTGAGGTGGAAGTAATGATTTAATAGTCTTGGATTATGGTATCCTTTAATATTTCACTTGGAATTGTGTTTGCTTAGTTACTTAATCTTTAATGAAAATTGATGCTAGTCTAGAATCCTAAAGCATGTGTAATTCTCTGTCAAGATATTATACAATTGCCTAACTTAATTGAATCGCTATATGTCTATAGGAAACAACTAAATTAAGTTCTTTAACCCAAGGTTCTAAAACATTGGCTATATGTGGCAATTAGGTGTATGTATACCTTAACTGCACATCAATACATTTAAATTCATTTCTAAGTATAGTGAACACACATTACCCAAATCAAGGTGTAATTTAGACAAGGTCTTTAAAGTATCATTAAATACCTAAACACATTTAAATAGTGATCAAGTAAATAAATGGGCAATATATTCATATTTGAGTAAACATCAATGTTTCCATAAAAAATAAGTAATAAACCAACACAATATGCAAGCTACATATTAAAATCCACCATAACCCCATATTAAGAGTTTTAGCTCAACATATATAAAATACAAAGACAAATCTTAGCAAAATGAAGAATTTTTACAAAAAAAATAAGAGAGAGAAAACTAAATCTAGAGTGAGAAATTCTTTAGGGCAGCCTCTTTATCCTTCAATTTGTTGATTTTCTCCTCTATTTCCTTTTTGGTTCTAGCCTTCGTTTTGCCAAATTATTGTCTGAATCCCCCTTCTTTTTTGAGCCAAAAAAAAAATTGTAGTTATACCTTGTTTATTGGCCATTTGATGTAAAATGCCATGGCTAATAATGTGCAGATTCATGTGTCAGTGCCTAGGCGCTCAAGGGTTGGCGCCTAGCACCTAAGTGCCCAAGATCCTATCATTGGCCTTTTCAAGCATTGAGATGTCTGGCACCTAGGTTACCAAGCTATTGATCATACTACATGTAGTCAAAATTAATCGACTTCCTCTACATTGTTGACCATGATCCTTTCTAACTGGGTGAAGTGATAAACTTCAAAGTTGTAGATCTTACTTTTAGCTTTCCATTGGTTTAAGAATCATGTCCATTGGAGTTTTTTAGCTCAAGATATGCTCCAATTACTATAGCATTATCTAAGGTCAATTTAAGAAAAAGTGCATGATCTTTTACAAATTTGACTTTTAAGCTTTTTTGCACCTTCATCAACATATAACACAATCAGTAGAAAATATAAACAAGACTTAACAACTTGAAAATAAACTCAAATTATTTAATTAAACTACTAAAGCATGCATAAATTCAATACTTTTATTTCATATATAAATCATAAATTTTTTTTTGTAAAGTAGGTAATTTTATTGTTGGGTGTCAAAGCCCGTACCCAAAATTGAGATACTTGGGCCACTAATGTAAATGATAAAAAGCATTAACAACTACATCCAAATGCCCAAACTAAATTAACACCCTCCGTCTCATCATGCCTATTGTCTTTAAGTCATTAAGCAATCCCCAAATGCAAATTGCCATATGATTGAATCATTGGCACTAAGGCAATAATTTTAATTGGAATATTAAAATCCCCTAGCTAATTTTTCGATAAAAGAATTCCATCGATAAAAATCAACATGCTGAATAAAAGTTTATAAAGTGCAAATACGCACTTTAGTTTGCAAAAATTAAAAACCTCAAAATACTTGGTTATTTTACGTAATCGTCATTAGATTTTTAGTAACATTAGACATCCTTAGACAACATCTATCGATAGATTCATCAAATCTATCGAATGATAGCAACTCGAGAGCAAAAAGGAATAGTGTGACTAAACATTTATTGATATATCCTTTATATTTATCAATGATCCCAAGTCTGAGAGCAATTGGGGAAAAATTATGTGCCATCTATTGATAGATGGGTTTATCTATCCATAGATGGAGTTTAAAATGTAAGAACTAAAGAGCAATTTATCAGTAGATACACATATCTATCGATAGATGCACGTAATAGTGCAAAAATAAAAGCATTCTTGGGCATTTCTTCCATTTGAACTTAAAAAAACAAAAAACCCCATGCTCTACCTTTTTGAACCCCTACGTTCCCCATTGATATTTAGGTCTTGAAAAAGGTATTTGGAGCCTGGGAGATGATCATTTGTGGTACGATTGAACGTCTTTTTGGTTAAAGGTTCATTTTGATCGGTTTTAAGTGAGGTTTCATATGTGTTTCAGCTTGTTGGTTGATTCCCCTTAAGCGGCTAGGATTTGGAGGTTAAGGTTGGTAAAAACAACACCTAAGGTAAGAATTTAAGGTGTTTTGATTTTGTATTAGAACCTAGATTTGTATCTATGGTTAGATGGTAATTAAGTTGAGTTGAATATTGGAGATGAGTTGAAAGTTGAAAAAATTCTAGAAATTATCGAATTGAGCTTAGGAAAAATTTGGATATGCTTAGGGAGTTTAGAATTAGAATTCCTACATTTGTTTGATAAGGGTTAAAGCCGTATGTTGTTGTTAAAATGGAAATTCACTAGGGAAAGTAGGAAACTAAGTATAGAACTAATTGTGTGTGTTAAATTACTTATAGATTATTGCTAAAGTAGAGTTGGAGAATAAAAAAGGAAAGGGTAAAATACACAGGAGTTCATTAGTTTAGGCAATAGACACTTAGACCCAAAAGTCTTAACATCGTTAATAGAAAAAGTAAAAACATTAAAACACCTTTTCTTATTTCTCTCAAATTTTTTCATTTTCTAGACAATTTGACAAGCTAGTGGTGTTCTTTTATGTTGGCTGGCCACCCCTTGTGACCAGATTTGGCACTCCTCAACACCAAGAAGAGCTAGATCTGGCACGATCTGGAGAGGGAAACTCTAGCACTCGCTCGATGGAGTGCAATAGCTGCCTTAGAGGGAAGCTTTGGCCCTCGCCTAAGGAAGCCTGACAGTTCCCTTAGAGGAGAGCTTTGACGCTCCCTTAAGGGAGCGTAGGTCTGGCCATGCTCCCTTAAAGGAGTGCGACAACTCCCTAAGAAGGGAGCTTTGACACTCCTTGGAAAGAGTGTGACATCCATGCTCCCTAGAAGAGCATGATTTTCTGGCCAAATCCAGTCAGATCTTGCAAGAGAAGGCAAATAGGTTTTTTTAAGAAAGAAAAAATAATTTAAGATAAAAAATAGAAGTTTATACAGTGTTGTAATTTTTGACATATTCGAGGGTAAAATTATCTAAAAAATAATACCACATCAGTAAAACTAACAAAAATCTTAACTATTGGACAAACGATTGGACTTAGGTGTCCAGCGACATACATTCTTTTGAGGCAAAGTATCTATTTCTCAAACTAATTGACCTCTGTGTAATTTTGATCAAAACTTAAGAGTGTCTGGGTATTTTACCCAAAAGTAAATTGTTAGTTAAAGTGAAGTTGGAAGCTTACTACCAAATTGGAAGTTGGCTATTAAGCAGGAAAGAGCTCGAGTTTAGCTATTAAAGGAGGACTAATTTGTCATTGTGAGTGGGGATTTAAATTATGAAATTAGGAGCTATATGACATATGTGTATATATGTGTATATATGATAATGTGCAAGGTGTTAGGAATTTTGAGAATATGGGGCCTTGGAAAGCAAGTATATTCTCATATTTAATTTCGTTTAATTTATTTGTAATAAAAGTACATTTTGATAATAAGACGAAGAGTTTGTTTCAAGTAAGCATTCATTATCTAGTTATTAAGGTACCATGATTCTATTGAGATATTAAAATATATTTATATCAAGAGTCATAAATAGGAGACATGTATCATAATTGAATCTAAAAATTATTCACAACCATATAATAAAGCTGGTCATTTTATTGTGTTAAGGTTGTACTATCTGGATTACTCCTAACGAAACGAGTATGATTCATTTCAAGGGGATGATAAGTTTCAAATCATTGAAATGCTTGACTTTGAGTAATGACAGTATAACGTGAGTTGAAATCATGTGAGAATCAAATTTAAGTTGAACTGTTACTTAAATCATGATCTCACACTTATGCATTTGCTTATAGTAGAATTGAATCCTGATAGATAATGTACTCGTGTTTAATCTCCTTATAATTTTTATATACCATGAGCATGATCATTATAAAGCGTTGATCTAGACTCTGTATGTTGGGATTATAATCGAGATGAACATCTGGGAACATATATCCAAATAATGGAGTTCATAACATTAACATTACTTCTAGTAATTTCAAAAAGATTGGTCATTAAGCTGGGCCTAGTGGATTGATGAATTAGCTACTCATCACATCTGAAGACTTAAAAGATTTTATCTACAGTATTGAATCACTAATCGGATGAAATTTGAGACTAGGGGACAAAATTAACATAAAAGGTAAAATGGTAAATGCACCTTTTATCATTAGATGGTTATGAGGGTTCACAATATAAGGTTTGTGATTGCAGAACTAATTATTAATATCAAGTATTAAATTATTTCTTGTAATTATAGTTAATCCATGATTGCAACCATGAATCTATGGTGAAGTGATTTCATGGTTTATAAGCTTGAATTATTTTTAATGAAATTTTAATAATTCTAAGTTTATTAGAACTTAAAATATCTATGTCCAATTAGATTCCCCATTTAGCTTTGTAGAATTCAACTTGTTTAAGTTGGAATGCATGTTTTATTTGATTAATTAAATTATGCACAAAAATGACAGCTTTAACATGTTTATCTTAATTTAGATAAGAAAACATGTTTGTCTTAATTTACACAAGAAAATATGTTTGTATTAATTTAAGATAAGAAAAATATTTTTTGTCTAGACAAGAAAACATATTTCTCTCAATTTAGACAAGATAAAATATTTTTTTCTTAATTAAAGATAAGAGTTGTCTTAAATTAAGATAATGGTAGGAGGATTCTTGCAAAATGAATCTAAACATCCATGTTGATAAAGGGAGACTCTATGTTTAACTATCACTCTTTTATTTATTGTTAATTCATTTTAAATAAAGATGGATAATAATGAAATAAGAGTTTTTCTTCAATAGGGAGTTTTATTTTATCAAGAACTCTAAATTATAATTAACAAATTAAATTATTTATTTTTTAATTTTAATTTTGATAATTATGGAGTATGTTTGATGCTTTCATAACTCTATGTGGGTGGTTAAGATTGATTCAAAGGTATTTGATATTGACTAAACCTTTGAGGCAAGAGTTTTAATAAAAAGAGAAGAGATTGGAAGGAAAGAAACGTACACACGTTTCTTGAAAAAGTTTCAGTTGTCATTTCCCTCCTCCTCCTAACTTTGCTATATCTCTTTTCCTCTCCCCCATTCTTGGCTAAATGTTTTGAAAGGAAAATAGCCAATAATTTTTAAGAAGAAAAGAGAGACAAAATCGATTGCCATCTTGTAGTCTAGGATTCCACACCTTGTCCACTCAAGGTTCAAGTTGAAAGCATTCTTGAAGAGTAAGTGGTAAACTTGTTTGGTCGAGAAATCAATCGTTGGCGTGGTGGTGTCCAAAAATAAAAATATAAAAAAAGTATATTTTTTTCTTACTTAATAGATTCTTATTTTTAAGATGTGATTATGTTACTTGTAATAAGAATGATGTGTGTTTCGGCTTGTGTAATTAGATTGCTTGCTTCCTTTATAAAAGAAAATTTTTGAAATCTATGCTTTACATAATCACATCAATCCATTTAGATCTAATTCCAACACAAGGTATGTTTGTTGTGTTTGCCTAGAAAAACCATGCTTAGGTTAGTGTTGACAATAAATTATGTATGTGCTTTTTGCTTTGTTATATGCTACATGGTGGCAATAATAAATGACATAACTTTGCATTTAAGGCTTCGATTGTATGACTTTGTTGCCTCGATTTGTGTGTGCTATAAGGTCATTTTTCTATGTTCTTGAGGTCCATTGAGTTGCATATGATAAATTGATCCTTTAGAGTAAACTATTTATGACAGATTGACAAATTTGAGATTTTATAATGTTGTCACCTTAGATAACGAGGGTTATTAAGTGTTTGAAATATTTGATGAGCGAAAGTATATTGAAGTGGATATTGTGAATTTATCAAGTATATGGAGCTTGGTAAGCTATAATTATTTGATTTGTAACTAAATATGTGACATATTGGCTTGAAAAGAATATATATATATACATATATGAGTTCTATTTGATGACTAAAATTCTAGACGTTGATTTGATTGTGGTTGAGTGGCGCTCTTTCCTTGTGACATTTGATTTTGCATCGATTACTAGGCACCATGCATGATTTGACTTTTCATAAGTTACTTCGGTACTATGTATGATTTGACTCTTTGTCAGTTATTTTAATACCATGCATGATTTGACTTATCATTGGTTACTTCCATATTGTCGGTAATTTGGTTCTCTCCTGGTTACTTTGGTACCATGCATGATTTGATTCTCTACCGGACGCTGCGGCATCGTGTGTGATTCGATTTTTGTTGGTTGGCTGTCGTATGCTGACTTTGTTTAGGCCCAAGGGGAACCACTCATTGATTATGCTTTGAACATGGTAGTTTGATTTTGTGAATATGATGACTTTGAATATGGTGATATGATTATGGGAATATTATGCTAGACCTCTTAAGTATGTGATTATTGATGTGTATATAAGGTGTGACCAAGCATTCGATTGGAAGAGCTTTAAGGTAAGTATAAATCTAGACATGTATTAATTATGAACATGTGACAAATTGTTGAAGGTTGGCAGAAGTGCCGATTGGATGGAAATTACTGTAAGTCTTGGTAAGTGCCCTACAAGGATGATTTTGGTAGACCTCAATTGTTGGAGATGTTTGGTAAATAGCTCTGTTTACATTGTGAATGCATTTTAATACATGTCTTTTCATAACCTACATTGTGCAGATAAATAGATTGCAGGATTTGAGTGGCTAATGTTGTCTTTTAGACAAACATTTTGGCATTCAGTAGGTATTCTTCCTTTGACAAGTCCATTCCCTTGAGTTTTAGTCTATTTTCCTTTTTTGACCTTGGTTTTCGTTCTAAGTTATACCTCAAATTTTATGTTCCTATGTTTCAATGTGTGTAGGCATTATGTTGCCATCTGACTTTGTTATTTTGTTGCATGAGATGGACTTGCTACGTTAGCCAACATATGGCTTGTGAATATTATGTGTAAATATTATGTGTTAACTAAGTGCCAAGGGGCAACGCTTATGTATCTGAACCTAAGTTATATTATGAATTTGTTTTGATTGGAAAACCTTTGGTTTCATGTTTATGGTTTGACTGGTTGGATATTTCAAAGGCTTGGTCGGGTATTGTGGGTTTTGCTTATTAGACTTGGGTGCCTCATGGCCCTTAGGTTTGGATCGTGACAAGCTTGGTATTAGAGCCTTAGGTTAAAATGTCCTAGGCTATTCTATGCCTATTCGAGAAGTGTCAAGATTAGTGTAGAGTCTTGTTCATGGTTTGTGATTGTAGCACAAGTCATGAGTGGGAGACTGTGCAAACTCCCAAGTTGTAAGTAAGCTAACCTTTAAAGTTATGGATTTTGAATTAGTGCTTTGTTCATCTTGGTACAAGATGCCACCTAAGATGAGAGCCATTTCAAAGGCTATGGGAGAGCAAAATGCCTCGAATGAGACTACTTAAAGACCACAAGCACCCTTGTTTAAGAGCCGTGGTAAAGGTAAAGTCACCAATTGTACTAAAGATGTGGATCCAAGTGAGATATATCTTGGTGATAGTTTTGAGGGGGCTAAGAAGGACCATTGGACTTATAAAAGCATCACCTTAGAGGATTTTGTAGCAGGGTTGTAAAGTTTGGCACAAGAGTTTGCTGAGTTTTGTAGTAAAGGTGAAAAACCATCTGAAAAGTGGGTTGATTCTGGTTCTCAAAACCTAGAGTATCTGCCTCAAGTTGAGTATGAGAGGGGGGTTATTAAGGTTACTTTGGTAGATATTATGAAACTTAAACCCGTTGTTTACTAGATTAGATGTGAAGGAAGATCTGTAGAAATTTTTGAAAGATATGGAGTGTATATATACTGGATTGGGGTGTTCCCTTAATCAATTAGTAAGATTGATGGGATCTAGATTGAAAGATATAGTGTGAATATGGTTTATATCCCTTAAGAGAGGTAGGCCATCTGGTTCAACTTTGATGACTAGCAAAAAGTTTGTACTAGTTTTCGTAGACCATTTTTGCCTGAGAGCTTGAGAGATGCCAAGGTACAAGAGTTTGAGACCTTAATTCAGAGTTGTGGCATGTCAGTGATAGAATATAATGTTTTTTTCACCTAATTATCTAGGTATGCCCATGATTTGGTCCTAATTGAGGAAAAACAAATTAAGAGATTGTTAAAGGTTTAATTGAGTCATTATTCTAGGTCATTGTCACCTAAAGGTTTGCTTCCTACTCTGTAGTGGTGGATGTAACTAGGTTGATTGAAACCAAGAGAATGGCTAACATGATGGAAAGAAACAAGGGTTGAAGAGCATGGACAGAAGGCTAACAAGGTTGATAACTTAATTACATAAAGTTATTTTGCCACATTTTGGGTATTAAATGGGCTTTGTTCTTGAGATTTATGTTTAGAATTTAGTGTTTTTAATTATTTTTCTTAATTAGCTTAGATCATGTTGAGTTATTTTAATTTGAGTTGTTTGTTTTAATTTTATGATAAATTGCTTTTTGTTTAGTTATTAGTAATTTAGTCTATTGCTTTTGAAGGTTTTCAAATGAAAAGACTTCAATTGGTGTAGAAACGTGCAAGTATGATCGGTGTTTCTTTTGTAAATGCCATAGTGTTCCCATACAAAGCCTTATAGGGAGCCACACCGATTATGCCTTGGTAACTGTTATTATAAGCAAACTCAGTGAAAGGATAATAGTGATTTGATAAGACACTAAAGTCGACCGCAATTGCTTTTAACATATCTTCAAGCGTTTGAACAGTGTGCTTAGATTGGCCATCCATCTGTGGGTAGAAGGTTGTACTAAAATCCAATCTTGTGCCTAACGTGTAACGACCTTCTTCCGAATCATTATCAACATTCGAGACTTGTGAGAGAACCCACCAAATCTCGAACAAGCCTTAGTTGAGATTCTTGTTAACCAAATCAAACATTTTAACATGTATGTGAATTGACTTGGATTTTATTATAGCGTTCCACTTAAATCAAATAAAAACTGTAATTAAGATGTAGCAGCTAGATAACAACATTCAATTCTAGTAAACTTCAAGATAAATTCAAACATCACACTTAGAATCCATTACACAATCTCAAGATTCTTAGCAATACATTTCTAATAAACTTTAAAACATTTTTAAAAGTCTAGCTGTTTTACACAACATGACCCCTATGCAATGGAATGACATGGAGTAGAAGTTTAAGAGATGCCATTACCTATGTCGCAGCGTATCCAAAAATGCTGAGACATTACACTTGAGCTTATCACTTATCTATAAAAAGGAAAAGATAAAGGGGTAAGTATCACAAACTCAGTGATCATTGGCTCCGTGAGCAAGGCGTAGATGGGAAACAAGCCAAGGACAAAAAATTTGAATATTAAAAGCATAAGAATATATATAAATAATTTAAACTCAAATGGAACATTTATGTCTTACATATAACTCAAGAATTGCAATGCAAATAATCATTTCAAGTAATGTATTAAAACTAGTGCAAGTGAAAGATTTCTAACGTTGAAATCATTCAATGTCCTTTACTTAAAATCAAACTATCATAAGCATGCACACTCCCAAGAAATCAAGCATTATCAAAGCTTATACACAAGCTTGTAAACCATCTCATCCTCGATGTATTAAACACAAAATCATAGTGTAAATAAAAAAGTTGTCAAAAAACTTGTATTTCTCACCATACGATAGAAGTCATATTTGAAAACCCAAAAAGATATCACTCTCGAGTAGGTAATCATAGTAATTAACTCGTGGACCTGCTTCCACATAATAACATCCGGGAGGCCCTATCTTTTGGATTCCCATAACCATGGTAGTCTTGACGATGTTGGCTGACATAAGAGAAATCATGTGGTTGCAATTATGTATATCAACTTGTGGCCTAGCCACATATACCAACCCGTGACCTTGCCACATATATAAATCACAGATCATGGCCTAGCCATATCTAACAGCCCTTCGGTGATGCAAAAGTTCTTTAGCTAGAGGTTACTTGTGTACAAAGGTCACACTATCTTGATGTGACATTCGACCTACTCTCAAATCTCCCGGTTTGACAAAACCATTTATAAGCAAGTTAAGTTCTCAAAAATTTATTTTAAATCTATTTCCAAAGTACCAATCACGATGATGTAATAAATCCATTTGTAAGACTTCATGTTATAAAACCTTTGCATGAGGTTTAATATTAAATCAATGCATGGTGAACATAAAGCTTATTCATGAATGCACATCACAAAAACAAGTAAGGCATGTTTTGAAATAAATCGTGATAAAAATCTTGTTTCCCTATTTCTAAAACTCTTTACATATAGCTTATATATTTACGAAAACGTTTCTAAAAAACATAGCATTCATAAGTGCCTAGCATTCTACCAACTCATGCTTTCCATAATTGCATTTAAAGAAAACCACCATCGTTTATTATTTGTATATCATTATATAGTTTATGGAACTTTGGAAGTAAACACCCTCTACTCACCTCACAATAGTGGGATGTTATGTAGCTATTGATTCAGGTGCGTCTTTAGCTAATTCTACTAGCTAGTCACCCATTACCTCCTTTGGTACACCACCGCAACAAGCATTCCTTACTTATACACTTCCTAGCAATAAATTAAATTCAATATACTTAGTGAACATCACCACAATTCAGCTCGTATTCACTGCTCTATATACTATATTCTTAGTTCTCTTTATTTTCAAGAATCCCTTACAAATAATCTACTTCTTTGTTATGTCTACTTTTGTGTTTATATTTAATTATACACATATATGGGCAGCACCTTAATCAATGAACCTTTAATCTAATTTCACAGTTTTCATCCTTATTATTCACAGCAATCTAACATGCAATCTATGATCATTCAACCAACCAAATCCAATCTATCATAACGTACCCACATTGCATGCTTACCTTCCGATTTTCATCTTGAATTCCACATATAGCTCACAATCTCCACGCATCCTCGGTCACCATTGCTGCCACAAGCACAAATAATCAATACACATCTTATTTTTCCTTTCTACTTATGATCTCAAGGTTAAGGACACTTACACATCACTTGTCTTGCTCAAAATCACTGTACTTTTAAGATCAACCCATATGCATGCACTCGGTTCTTTGAATCCTTGAAGATTCTTGCTACCACAAGCATAATCTCACATTACAATCGGTTCACAAGGCATGCGTTCAACAAAATGACAGCTTTTACTTCCTTACCTTTGAATCACTAAGCCGAACCACCAATTTCTCCTTCAAGCTTCAACAATGGCGAATGGAAGAAAACTTTTCGTTTTTTCTCCAACTTCTCCAAACTGAACCTCCTCTAAACTTTTCTTCTTTTTTTTCTTTTCTTTTTTCTTTTTCCTTCTTTCTTTTTGCTTTCAAAACCGATTCTCTTTCTTTTCTCTCAAAGGTGCGGTTTTGCCAATGTTCTCCAAGCCTTTGCCCACCTTTCTTTTCTTGATTTTATTCCTCACTTCTCATTGGACCAATTTATCACCCATTCACTTTTCATGCACCAATTTTCTCCCTTGTTTATCTTCTCTATCCACCACCTTCACTTTATCATTCTTTCTTTCTTCATTCTTTATTCCATGCACCACCTTATTCCTCCATTCATATTTCATGCACAACTTTTACTTTATATTTTATTTGGTCATTCATTAACCCATTCAAGTCACATGCATCCCACATTTTTCTTTCCTCATTTGGCCACCTAATGCACCAATCTCATTACATGCAATAGGATTTATTCTTATTCTTATTTTTTACTTCACATGGTGGGGCTCCCACATGTTCTCCACTAACTTTCTTCTTTTTGCATGCAATCATTTGTATGTAATAGTGAATCCACATGCACATTTCATTACTCCACATATTTTCATTTTCTTAATTAATTTTTCACGTCTCCATTCCTTCCAATCTCACATGTACTATTATTAGTACTTACATCACTAATATTTCACTCACTAAACTAATATTCTAGAATCAATAAAATAATATTTTATTCATCAAATATCAAAATTATATTACAACTCCCCCACTTAAGTTCAACACTTAAATTATGTGAGTTTGTCCACCACTCACAATAGGACTATCTCAATATTATTTTAATAATATTTTACTAATAAAATATTATTAAATTAAAAAATTTTCCATTTGGCTCTTGAGGTTTCAAAACATTATAGTTTATCCCGATTTAGGTCCATCACTCCTTTTTACTCCATAATGATGACCCTAAGAATATATGATTATTTTATTACATATGAAATATTTTATTTTAAAATATTTCGTTCCTCCTTCACCACTCCTAAACTCTTGATATGACCTCTATTGGTCTTAATCTCATCCTTAAAGTTGTATTAACCACCGTTCTAGGTCACGAGATGTCACATAAGGCCTTTTCCAATTTCCTACAAAATTGACTCGTGAACTACAATCCTCTATCTGATACAATCGTTATTGGAATCCCATGTAGCCTTACAATCTCATTTATATAGATTTGGGCATACCGAGCTGTTCCATACTTAGTCTAGACTGGTAAGAAATGAGTTGACTTAGTTAGCCAATCAATTATCACCCAAATGGCATCATTGCTATTTTCGGATCATGGTAAACCTGTTACAAAGTCTATAGCTACATGTTCTCACTTCCATTCAAGTATTGGTAACATTTGCAGTAGTGGCGATGGTCTCTGATGCTTAGCTTTCACTCGTTGGCAAGTCAAACACTTAGAGACATATTCAGCTGTCTCACTTCAATCCTGGCTACCAATGCATAGACTTCAAATCATGATACATCTCTGTAGCTCTAGGGTATATAGCATAGGTTGTCACATGCACTTTTTTCAAAATTTCTTTTCTTAAATTATCCATATTCGTCACATAAATTTGTGATCAATATCTCATTAATCCATTTGCGCCATATACAAAGTCTCGAGCTTTATCTTCTCTCATATCTCTAAATATTTTTATCATATATTCATGCTGATCTTGGGCATGTTTAATCCGATCTAATGTAATGGGTCGAACTTTAATGTGTGCCAACAAGGTGTTAGAATCATTAACCTTAAAGTGTACACCCATATTACCCAAATCATAGAAGCTCTGAACTAAATACCATTTCTGAACTATCACATGTGCCAAACTCCCCATCAACTTTTGGCTTAATACATCTCGCTACCACATTCGCTTTGCCGAAATGGTAAAGTACAGTGCAATTATAGTCTTTCAATAACTCCAGCCACCTATGCTGCCTTAAATTCAAGTCCCTCTACTGAAATATATACTTTAAGCTCTTGTGGTTTGTATGTATTTTACAAGTTTCTCCATGCAAATAATGTCTCCAAATCTTCAAGGCAAATATGATTGCTGCCATCTCTAGATCGTGCATAGGGTAATTCTGCTCATGCCTTTTTAATTTTCATGAGGTGTATGCAATGACCTTCCCCTATTGCATCAACATGCAACCCAATCCAACCCATGACGTGTCACAACACATGGTGTAGCCTCTGAATCCACATGGTAGGCTTAACATAGCTGCAGAAGAAAAGCAAACTTTAAGCCCTTAAAAACTAGCCTAACATGCATTTGACCAATCAAACTTAACTCCCTTTTAAGTCAATCTCGTCAAAGGGGATCCGATCTTAGAAAAATTTAACATAAAATGTTTGTAATATCCAACTAAGCCTAGAAAACTTCTAACTTCTATTACAGACGTCGACCTCAGCCAATTCTCCATAGCTTCAACCTTGCTGGAATTCACTTGCACCCCTTGTTCAGACACCACGTGACCTAAGAAACTAACTTTATTCAGCCAAAACTCGAACTTCTAAAATTTAACATATAACCTATGCTCTTTCAGGGTCTGGACTACAATCCTGAAATGTTGTGCATGTTCATTCAAGCTCTTAAAATACACCATCGTTGGTATTTGCGACAATAAATTTATCCAAATATGCTTGAAAGACTGCTTATTAAATCCATAAATGCTACAAGTGCATTAGTAAGTCCAAATGACATCACTAAAAATTCATAATGTCCATAACATGTGCGGAATGCTGTCTTGGATACATCACATTCTTTTATTCTCAATTGGGGATACCTCGAGCGTAAATCAATCTCAAAGAAGCACACGACACCCTGTAACTGATCAAATAAGTCATTGATCCTCAAGAGTGGATATTTATTCTTTTTTGTCACTTTATTCAACTATGGATAGTCGATACATAATCGTAGGCTACCATCCTTCTTCTTCAATATCACATTCTATTTCCTAGAGGGATCATGATCGGCGCATGGACCCAAACAATCATAACCCATTAAGCTTAAGCAAGCCTGCTACCATAGCATCATTTAACATTCATCATTTCATGCGAAAGCATCTTATAACATCCATACCTATTAAATCATCAAGCATGCATTCATAATACTCATTATACAATTAAGGAACTTCTCAACTTAATTGTATAAGCTCAAGTATCATATATATATCCACTAGTGCCGCTGTCATAGTGCATAATATCATTATCATTAACAACATCCTTAGGCGTTCATATAGGCTTTCGAGCCATCATCATAATATCATACATAAACTTACCCATGAAAAATGCCAAACATAGGCTACATTAACATAACATGTTTGTAATCCATAAACATAATCAATTCCATAAATATAAACATATGACCGAGTCAACAGCGAAATGTGATTGACCTTTTAGGCATCAAATGGCTACTAGATACCTACCAAATAATGAAAAGCAAACATTGGTACCCATGACATTAGCTGTTATCAAAATGCTATCATTGATTTGATACAAAATAAATGAGAAAAATAACGTGTGAGTCACCAAAACTCTGCAAGTAGATACAAGAATGGGACAAGTTATGGGACAAAAGTATTTCGTAAACATGCACTTATAATCTCATGCCAATTATAATCAATTTAAACTTTAATCTCGTGAAACATAGTGTTTAAACACATTGAAATAGCATATATGATGTAAATAAGTGTGAATAACCATTGGAAAACCTTTTTACCCTTGAAAAGCATTCAAACAAGTCAATACATTCAATTCTAGAACTCATTTATCGATAGATTGGAAGCAGAATGCTTCTTGTGGCATTTTGTATGCTATCTATCAATAGATGTTCTACATGTATCAATAAATAGCCTTTGAACTTCTGTTTTTTAGGCAAAATAGAATATTTTTGCCATTCCTTAAGTTCTCTTAACTCTTGGGATTATCTTTATCGTTCATTTCATTTCTCTAGTCACGTACCCATGCCAATTTTCAAGTATTGATCATAAACATTATTCAAGATGAACTTAACATGCAACATGCCTTAAAGATAACAATCATAATCATTCCATGAATATTAAACTTATACATTGTGATAGTACTACCCCTATCAATCTTGGGCCGACAATGTACAACCTCATTGTGCCTTGGGCATTTATGATGTATAATAAGAGTGAAGTCGTCACTACACCCCACGTGAATGGAATCAATCGCAGTCATTAAACTTTTGTGCTCATCTCACAAGGTATATGGAATTTCACATCACATACACATCTCATGGCATTTCCTCATGGCTACTATTTCATCATATTGTATGTAAAACATATATTACATACATAATCTCATAGCATGTATCATGTTTCCTCAAACTTCTCATGTAGTATATGGAAAACACATTATATACATAAACATAATATCTTAGATGAAAATCATCGTACAAGCCATCACACATTTCATGCCTCAACATATCTAGTATACTGTTTATACATTCATGCATTAATCATAAATCATATCTCATACTCACATTATTCTAAAGACTGGAGTAATTGAGTGGACTCAAACATAAGGTGGTTGTTCCCTCTTGTTGAAAGCTAATACATAATATCATACTTACATACATAGTAGGTTGAAAATAATTTTTTAAAATATTTTTCTCATCCACAAATAAATTTTTAGTTCATAAATATTTGCAAAAAATCATATTCACCAATAAACCTCAAATCATGCTTCAAATTTACATATCAAAATAGTTTTAAAAATGGTGCATCCACTCACCTTATAGGAAGCTTGATTACAACTCTGATTCCATGTAATCTGGTGCATTTTCAAGAATTCCTATCACACAATATTCTTAACAATCAATTTCTAAACTAATAATCTCAGAATAATTAATCTAGCGATTTTCAAAATCTATTTGCTTTTGACTGTAGCTACTTTCTCTCTCTAAACAAAGCTAGAAATGCATAAATTCTCTAAACTTACCTTAGATGAGCTTAGATGTTGAAGGAAATCACAAAAACCTTAGCTTTAATCCTTAACAGAAATCTTTGGGAAAAAATAATAAATTTTAAGCGTTAAACGTGTGAGTTTTAAAGGTTTTATAACATAAAAATGTAAATTTTAACTTTAAACTTCAAAATTAAATCAAAATAATCAAAAGCAATGATTTTTCATTAAAAATTGTGCTGAAAGGGACCTTTCAAAAATGGCTAAGGGTTGAGAAACCCTCTGGTATTAGGTCATATTTATAATTTAGAAAGTGAAAATACGCTTTTACCTGTTTTATTTTTGTGAAAATAGTGTCATTTATCGATAGATTGATGTTACATATCGATAGATGAGCTTTAGAACCCTTTTCAAAAGCTTTTTGCTTGCCATCTATCGAAAAATTTGGCCATCTATGGATAAAACTACTCATCTATCCATAGATGTTCTTTAGGTAGCTTTGATAAACCCTTCCTGGATTGTATCTATTAATAGATGAAGAACATCTATCGATAAATGAAGAACATCTATCGATAAATTGGGTCCATTAGAAACATGTCTAAATTGAACTTTTTTTAACATCGAACTTTGTAAATCATCTTAATACATCAAAGCATGAATTTTTCTAAGATCATAACTTATTTTTTGAACATTCTAACATAAAAATCATCTCAAAACATTACACCATGAAATTTTCCATTTCACAAAAATAAATTTCTCATTTTTAAACACAATAACTTGCTTATCTAAGGATTTCTAACTCAACAAATATCACAGGAGCTCACCAAGGTGAAACACTCGGACGAATGCAACCCTTATTCAATAAGTCCTCTAATTGCTTCTTAAGCTCTCTTAACTCAGTTGGCACCATTCAATAAAGAGCTATCAAAATTGGCTACGTAGTCAGAATAAAGTCAATACAAAATTCAATTTCCCTCTTGGGAAACAATCTAAGTAATTCTTCTAGAAAAACATCTGGATACTCATCCACTAT
Organism: Theobroma umbraticum; assembly: GCF_002168275.2. NCBI lineage: Eukaryota > Viridiplantae > Streptophyta > Magnoliopsida > Malvales > Malvaceae > Theobroma > Theobroma umbraticum. The sequence continues at coordinate 1,102,094 of NW_018397271.1, read as the reverse complement.
TGGCACAAAATCCACAATTCTTTTTCCATTAAAACATCCCTTGTTATCACAAGTACCCTTGGCCTTTTTGCCTTAACATCAGTCTATAGGCTACATCTGATACAACTTTCATAGACACTAGGTCATGCTTGTATATCACAAATGAAGATTCCCTTGGGAACTTAAACTTCACTAGCTTATAATAAAAGTCTACTTTGAAAAAAATAAGATACTAACTAGTCCATGCCCAAAATCACATCAAAATCCAAAGTTAGTAGCAATGCCAAGTTTGCCAATGTATCCTTGACCTTTATATGGACCACATAAGATTTATATACACACTCTGCCATAAATATCTCCTCCAAGAGAGTAGTCACAATTAGAGGTTCCTCCATGTTACTACAGAATCGATTTAATTTTGACACAAAGTGTGGGGACACTAAGAAATGTGTCAATCCAGGATCAAACAAAACTCAAGCTTTGGTGCCACACATAAAAAATGTGCCTATGACCACTGCGTTCGAAGTTTGAGCATCTTATACTCCCAAAGAAAATACATGTGCTTGACCTCCACTTTCATTACCAAGCTGTGCCCATCTACCTCGAGATGATGAGGCTCTTCCCTTGCCTTTGTCACCTTAACATTCCTCTTAGTCTGTGCCATTTTAGGTGGAGTAGTTGCCATTTGTCTCTCATAAACGTGGTCACCCTTTACTGTTTACCTCTGCATTGGGCAATCCCTTATCAAATGCCTGAACCGACCAGATCTAAAGCACAATCTTGTTGGCCTGTGGCATAGCCCATCATGTGCTTTACCATAATAATTACATAAAACACCCCTTTGTTTGAGGCCCAGATTAAATGCTCTGCTAGACTATTCTTGTCTAGATGGTGGGCTAAACGAATCACTGTTTCTAAGTGGCTTGCATTTAAGAATAGTTCCCTCACAGCTCTGATGGCACATGAATATGGGACTCCTAGTCACGCGTGAATCTCTTCGACCTTAATGGCCCTGTGTCCAAGCTCTTCAATCCTTACTTCCTTCCATTCTGGATTCCAATCCCCTAGTTTCAATCATCCTAGTTGCATCCACTACTGTCACACATGAGGCAAACCTCTGAGCAGCCAAAACTCTAAAGAGCGGCTCAACTAGTCCCTAAATAAACCTCTTGATCCTTTTCTATTTAGTTAAGACCAAGTCAGGCGTATAACTTGAGACTTAGGTGAAACAGACATCATACACAATCACCATCATGTCTGGGGTCTATCTCAAACTCTTGTGCCTTTTCATCTCTCATGCTCTCAAGTAAGAAGCTATCTAGAAAAGCTTAGAGAAATTCCTTCCATGTTATTGGAGATGACCTTAATGGTTTACTTCTCTTAAATGGAGTCAACCATATTCTGGCCACATCTTTCAGTCTAAAACCAACCAATTCCATTGACCGATATGTGGAGCATTGTCAGTTAAAATTCCACTACGTAAGTATACGTATCGAATAGACAGTATATTAGTAAGCAGAGTATCGATCGCATAGAGAATTGATATAAAAGTTTACTAAGTACTAAAATTATAGCAAATTAATCTTATCCAAACAATCAATATCAATAACCAAATTAATTAACTAAAAACACTTAACCAAAATTTAAACTAAGAAAAATCAAAAAAATAAATACTCAAGTAAATATCAAATCAAACAAGCCTAGGATTACAATATCCCTCACACTTCATCTAAATCTTACCTCTCTTCCTTAACTTATTTCAATGGTTTGGATTGCTAACCCAGAGCCCTAAATTATTTATAAGGGTCTTTCGACTTATCTTATAAAAATATCTATTTTAACCAAAATACTATATCCCTATGTGGATTGAAATGAAAATAGATTCATTAAGTTTAAGCTCTAATCTGGGTACATATGGCCTATAGGTATATCCCTATCCTATATGCAAATCAAGTAATATGATCATATGCTATCCCAATTTTAGTCTACACTAAACTCCCTTTTCCAAGTTTGTTTAGGTTCCTAAATCAATTTAACTGGTGGCCAAGCAATTAAAAGCATTAAGAACAAATTGGAATAAATAATTCAAATCCCATTGAAAATAAGCAAGAAAGAGATTAAAAATTTAGATTACATTCGAGTTCAATTGCAATCCTAGAAAAGTAAATTAGCTCATAATATCCAATAAAGACAATATCCAAAGAAATTTAGCCATGAATTCAAGTCAAA
>NW_018397271.1:1099703-1099876 GCF_002168275.2 Theobroma umbraticum | reverse complement strand
AAAACACAAAAGTAAAAGAGAAAACTAATAGTTAGAGCTTTGTGATATTGATTCTCCCTCTAATTCTCTTATTTTCTTGCTTTATTCTTGGCTTCAAATCTCTAGAACAGTTGCTTGCTGCCTCCTCCTAAAAATATCTGAAAAAGGTCCTTTAAATAGGCTCCAAATAACCT
>NW_018397271.1:1099570-1099693 GCF_002168275.2 Theobroma umbraticum | reverse complement strand
ATCCCGTCAAGTTCTCTTATTTTTGAAAAGTCACCCAGCGATGCGACACTACAGTGCTGAGCTGTCTAGAAATTTCTATGTGTGCTTCCTTTCATCAATGCTGCAGCCTTGTTCTCCTAGTGC
>NW_018397271.1:1094203-1099560 GCF_002168275.2 Theobroma umbraticum | reverse complement strand
TATTAACTTCAAACATGAGTTTCACCCTGATATGTTTCGAACTGGGCAAAGTGGTAAACATAAAAGTTTTATCCATGTCTCTTAACTTTTCAATAGGTCAAGAATCACATCAATAGAACTGCTGGATTGAAAGCTATACTCCAAATACCACATCATGTTCAGTCCTTATGTATTGAAGCAATGCTTCGATTTTGACAAATATTTTGACCATGATCCAATTAGAACTAGGTGAATTAATAAACATAAAAATTGTAGCTCTTCTTCTTATAATTCTAGTGGTCTAAGAATCACCTCATTCGGAGTTTTTTAAGAGAGATATGGTTAAAATACTGAAACATATATGAATAAAGTCATCACCATACTTGCACTGATTTTCATCAAATGAGCCTTTTTCATCAATTTCCTACAAAAGCCATAAGAGAAATTAGCAATAACTACTCTTGAAGTAATTTAAAACAAAACAACATAAAATTTAACTAAAATAACTTAAATTAATCACTTAACAAGTAATCAAACTTAAATTAGAAAAACACCTAAAATGCTAAAATCTAAACCTAAAATCTCAAAGATCTAGCTACTTAAGCCCTAAAAATGTGTCAAAATAACTCTATATAATAGAGTTTTCAAGCATCCCAAAGCCGAACAAATACACTCCATGTCTTCCAAAACCTTTACGGATCTTCCTCCGTATTTGAACAAGTAAATGATGGGGGCTTTAGTTTCATAAAATCTACCAAAAAGACTTTAATAGTCCCTTTTTGATGTTCACATTAAAGCACATACTCCGAATATTGTGAACTAAAATCAACCTATTCCTTAGATGGTGCTTCGCTTCTATTGTGGAACGCAGCAAATTAATGAACCAAAGTTTACAACCCTGCTACCAAATCCTCAAGGGTGACACCTCCTCTTATAGGGTAGTTGATAACTCTATTATATAGAGTTATTTTGACACAATTTGGGGGCTTAAATAGTTAGATCTTTGAGATTTTAGGTTCGAATCATAGCATTTTAGATGTTTTTATAGTTTAAGTTTGATTACATGTTGAGTAGTTAATTTAAGTTATTTTAGTTAAATTTTATGTTATTTTGTTTTAAGTTACTTTAAAAGCAGTATTGGTAATTTCACTTATTGCTTTTGTAGGAAATTTGATGAAAAGGCTCATTTGATGAAAAATGTGCAAGTATGGTGATGGCTTTATTCACATATGTTATAGTATTTGACCATATCTCTCTATACAGAATTCTGAATGAAGTTATTATTAAACCACTAGAACGATAAGAGGAAGGTCTATAACTTTTATGTTTCCTACTTCACCCAGTTCAGATTGAATAGTAGTCAAAATATTTGTCTAATTCGGAGCACTACAGCAGTATGCATGCATTGAACATGATGCAGTATTTGAAAGGCATATATTTCAATCTAGAAGTCCAATTGATATGATTCTCAACCTATTGAAATTCAAGAAATAGGGCTACAACTTTTATGTTTATCAGTTTTCCTAGTTCAAAGTAGATCAGGATAAAAATCACGTTCGAAGTTGATAGACTGTTGCCTTACTAAAAGAACAAAGCTATAGCGTTGGTGAAAGAAAGCTCACCATACAATTTTTTGAAGAGCTCAACACCACAATGCTAGAGAAATAGCACTGTAGTGCTATTGTAGCAAAAAAACCAGCACCACGGCGGCAAGAAATCAAAGCCGTGGCACAAGGCGATTTTCCAAAAAAAAAAATTTGACGGGTTTTTAGAAATTAAGTTACTTAGAAATTTCATACTCTTTCTGATTACTCTCAATATTCAACAATTTTCCCAAATCTACAGCAATAACCACAAATTTGTTCCCATTTAACAATACATTAATACCATCCTCAATAAAGTTTTCTGGATCATCAAGTTCAGTTTTATCTAATGCAATGCCAGAGTAGAATTCTTTGACAAGACAAGCACTATACGTTCTATTTTCAGAAACACTTAACTTCTTCAATTTCATTTCTTCAAAGTATTTTGACGAACCCCTTTTGATTTCTGAAACTTCATTAAAACTATCCTAATCAATATACTTTACATTGGAGATGGATGCATTCTCTATTTTTCTAAATCTTTCCTCATGAATCTTATTCCTAAATTTCAAAGATGAAGAATTACCTTTTTTTGTCAAATTTTCTTTTTTCCTTCTCTTTCCTTAGTTTTCCCGTTTTTTCTTTATGTTTCTTCCCTAGTTTTTTTCTTACTAGTGCTGGCTCATTCTTCTTCGCTTTCTTTTGAATCTAGAAAGTGGATTCTCTTCCATGGGATGTTTCCCTTTCTTCTTTCCTCAAACGTCACTTGGTCGTGTAGATTTGGCCATTTTCTTAGTAGTTTCAGACTTAGGGTTTGAAGAGTTTGAGATAAGGGATTTCAGTTGTAAGAGAAACAGTTTTAGACGAGAGAGAATAAAAATAAGAGGGAGTGGAGTTAAGAGAGGTTATTACTTTTCCTCGTAAAATAAGGTCAAAAACCTTTTTTTCAAAATTCAAAAATTTGGCACCCATTTTAGGTTTTTAGTCAGATCGTTTTGTTTTCTCTTTTCCACTATTCTCTTTCTCTATTTCTTTAAAATAAATTTTTTTAGTCATTTCAATTTCGTAGTTGATTAAGTTTTACATTTAATCGACTAAGTTAAGTATTAAAAAAAATATCAACATAGAATGCTTTAAGGGCTTGGTTAATACTGTCTTATAAAAAGAGAACTCAAGAGATTTACCTAACGCTCTTTTACATTAAGCATTCCTAGATTTCTCCTAATTTTACAAAATCTTTCCTCATTTAAAGGCTTGGTGAAGATATTAGACAATTGATGTAAGGTGTTGACAAATTCAATCTTAATGTCTCCCTTAAGCACATGATCTCGAATAAAATGATGTTGAATTTCAATGTGCTTGGTTCTAGAATGCTGAACTGGACTTTTTGAGATATTTATAACACTTGTGTTATCACAAAATATTGGTACATTATGCATAGTACTCCAAAATCTTTTAATTGTTGTTTAATCTATATAATTTGAGCACAACAACTTCCTATGGATATGTATTCAGCTTCAGCTATTGAAAGTGCAACAATGTTTCTTTTTTTACTTGACCAAGATACAAGTATATTTCCTCGAAACTGACAAGTGCCACTAGTGCTTTTCCTATCTGTTTTACTTCCAACAAAATTAGAATCAGAGTATCCAATAAGACTGAAAGATGATCCTCTTAAATACCATAATCCTAAGCTTTGTGTGTCCAACAAGTACCTAAAGATTCTTTCTACAGCTGTTAAATGTGACTCTTTGGGATGTGACTAAAAACGTGCACACAAGCATACACTAAATTGTATGTCAGGTTTACTAGTAGGTAAGTAAAGCAAAGAGCCAATCACACCTCTATAAAGCTTTTGATCAACACTCTTTCTTTTTTAATCTTTATCAAGTTTGGTAGAAGGACTCATCGGTGTGCTAATTGACTTTAGCTTTAGCACATCAAACATTTTTAGCATGTCTTGAATGTATCTTTCTTGATTGACAAAAATGCCACCTCACATTGTTTGATTTGAAGGCCAAGAAAGAATTTCAGTTCACCCATCATGTCATTTTAAATTCATCCTTTATTTCTTCAGCAAAGTTCTTACACAAAGCTTCATTAGTAGCACTAAATACAATATCATCCACATGAATTTGAACTATAATTAAATCATTCAAGTATTTCTTAATAAATAGTGTTGTATCAATACTTCTTCTAACATACTCTTTTTCGACTAAGAACTTTGATAGTCTTTCATACCAAGCTCTTGGAGCTTCTTTTAATCCATATAAGGCTTTATGCAATTTGAAAACATAATCAGGTTTTTCAAAATCCTCAAATCCAAGAGGTTGTTTGACATAAACTTCTTCTTGAATAATACCATTTAAAAATGCACTTCTCACATCCATTTGAAATAATTTGAAATTCATGAGACATGTCAATGCAAGCAATAATCTTATTGCTTCTATCCTAGCAATAAGAGAAAAGGTTTCATCATAGTCAATACCTTCTTCTTGATTATATCCTTGAGCAACTAGCCTAGCTTTATTTCTTATCACATTACTTTGTTCATCTACCTTATTTCTGAACACCCACTTTGTACCAACAATTAGGTGATTGAATGGCCTTGAAACCAACATCCATATTCTGTTTCTTTGAAATTGTTCAACTGCTTCTTGCATGGCAAACATCCAACTTTTTTCTTTTTCTGCCTTTTCAAAATTTTTAGACTCGATTTGTGAAATGAAAACTAAGTATTCACATTTTTTTAACTCCTCTTCTGGTTTTAATTCCTTTTGAAAGAACACCAATAATCTGCTCTTGTGAGTGATCTTGACTTATTTCTAACTCTTTGAAAGATCATTGTGTTGACTTTCAATTCTTTGTAGACTTTTTAAAGGTGGAGCTTCTGCTTCTCTTCAAAGGGAATCTTTTTTCACTGTTTTTCTTGTTCTCTAGGCTCATTTCTTCCATTTGTCTATCAAGTTCCTTTACATCATTATCATCAACAAAAACTTTCTTTTGCAAAGCATTAGCTTCATCAAAAACTACATGAATCGACTCTTCAATTGTTAAAGTTTTTTTGTTGAAAATTCTATAAGCTTTTGAATTCAATGCATACCCTAAAAATATAGCTTCATCACTCTTGGCATCAAATTTCTAAGAAAATATTTTCCATTTGTTCAAAAAAAAAACATTCATAGCCAAAGCTTCTAAAATGAGAAATATTTTGTTTTCTACCTCTGTATAACTCATAAGGAGTTTTAGATATCATGGCCTTTATTGAAACTCTTTTAAGAATATAGGCTGCTGTATTGATAGCTTCTGCCCAAAAATATTTTGAAAGATTGTTTCCACAAAGCACAATTCGAGCCATTTTTTTAAAAGTTCATTTTTTCTCTCAACAACGCCATTTTGCTGAGGTGTTCTAGATGTAGAAAAGTTGTGATCTAACTCTTAGTCATTGCAAAAGTTTTCAAATTCATCTCCTTCAAACTCACCTTCATGATCACTTCTAATGCTAACAATGAGAAGTCTTTGTTCATTCTGAACTTTCTTATAGTGATTTGCAAAAGCAGGTAATGCAACATTTTTGTGAGCAAGGAAGTAGACCCAAGTATACCTAGAGCAGTATTCAGCTATCATAAAACCATATGATTTACTTCCTAAGCCAGTTATGTTGATTGGACTAACTAGATTAATATGCAGTAGTTCAAGAGGTCTAGAAGTTGAAATAATCGTTTTAGCTTTGAAAGATGTTCTAACTTATTTCCCTAATTGGCAAGCATCACAAATCTGATCATTCTCAAATTT
>NW_018397271.1:1093535-1094193 GCF_002168275.2 Theobroma umbraticum | reverse complement strand
AATCTAATAACTAGATTTTTTCTGATTAGTTTTGAGATGGTATGCATGCTTACATGTCTAAGTCTTCTATGCCATAATCAGCTATCATTTCCATCATTTTCCATAAGATATGTCTCACAATCTAGCTCAAAATCTTCAAAAAATATAATATACATATTTTTTATTTTTTTCTTATGAATGAACTTTTGTTGGTACTAATATATATAACTTCACATTTATATGAATTAAACCATACCTTAAAGCCTTTGTCACATAGCTGATTGATACTTAAAAGATTGTGCTTTAAGCCTTTAACAAACAACACATAAGTAATTTGAGCATGAGAATTCTTACCAATAGGTTCTATACCATGAATTCTACCTTTTAAATCATCTCCAAATGATACAGTACCTGTCTTTTTCTTATCCAGTTAAGCAAATAGCATTTCATTTCCTATCATATTTCTTGAGTAGCCACTATCCATGTACCATGGTTGCTTATGCTTTAGTTGAGCTTTTGACCATATGTATTCTCAATTTGGCTCAATCTACAAGATAAATTTTCAATTTTTCTTAACAAGTACCCATATCTTGACGGGTCCTTAAAGGTTAGTGATAACTCTATTATATAGAGTTATTTTGACTCATTTTGGGAGCTTCAGTAGCTAGATCTTTGAGAT
>NW_018397271.1:1093293-1093435 GCF_002168275.2 Theobroma umbraticum | reverse complement strand
TACTATCTATTCGATACGTATACTTGCGTGGTAGAATTTTAACTGACAGTTAGTTGCTACGTAAGAGCCTTTTGGTACCCAAATCATTTTTATTCTTTGAGTGCTCTTTTTCCTATAGCAGTCATAAGAAAAATGACCTATT
>NW_018397271.1:1071836-1093283 GCF_002168275.2 Theobroma umbraticum | reverse complement strand
CATAACATCTAGATGAGAAACCATAAGAATTTCTTTTAAAGTTTGTGTTTCTTCTTGATGTTTCTTTTTTCAAACTCTTAAGAGCAATGTTTTCATCAATTACCTTTTGCAATGTTTCAGTTCTATTTTCAAGTTCCAATTTCAAAACTTCAAAATCTATTCTAGAGTGTTCTAGTTCAATTTGAAGAAAATTTCTTTGTTTAAAAATATAGTTGAAATCATGTATTATCTTTTCTAAATCATTCTCAAGAGGTGTAGTCTTTCTTTTTAAAGTCTTATATTTTGATGCAAGTTTTTTAAACTCATCATAGAGGCATTCATATTCTTCTTGAAATTCATCCCTTGAAATATCACAAAGATCAGAAGATATCTCGGATTCATCATCTTGGGCCATCAGACATAGGTTTGCTCTTCTTCCATTTTCTCTTCTTCAGCTTCTGAACTTGAAACATCACTATCAGACCAAGTTGTAGCCACCATAGCTTTCTTTGATTTTCTATTTTTCTTGTAGTTTCGTCCTTCAACAAGGGGCATTCCGATATGAAGTGTTCAGGTTTCTTGCACTCAAAACATTTAACCTCTTCCTTCTTATTAGACTCATTTTAATTTTCAATTTTTTGTGAAGAACTTTGATCTCTTCAATAGCTTTTCTTAGCCAGTCTTTTATCTCTTTGTCCCATAACTTTTTTGAATTTTCTTGCTACCATGGCCAACTCTTCATCATCATCACATGATAAATTATCTAGTTCTTTTTTAAGAGTGCTTGTTTTTAAAGTAATGCTTTTCTTCTTTTTTTTGGCTTTTCTCTTATCTTCTTCTTTTCTCTTTAAGCTCCAGTTCATGAGTGAGAAGAGACCACAGATTTCATTAAGAATGATGACATTTAAGTCTTTAGCCTCTCGAATAGTAGTCACTTTTGGCTTTCAATTTTTAAGTATGTTTCTAAGAAGTCTTTTGACAAGTTCATGTTCAGGAATTGGCTTACCTAACTAACTAAGTTTATTGGTGATGTTAGTAAACCTATCAAGCATGCTGGTGATGTTTTTACCAAGTTCCATCTTGAACATTTCATAATTGTGAGCTAAAAGAGCTATTTTTGACTCTTTGACTTGTGAAGTCCCTTTATGGATAATTCTAAGTTTTTCCCAAACTTTTTTGGTAGTGATACAACTTGACATTTTATTAAACTCAATAGGAGTCAAGGCATAATATAGAGTATTTATTACCGTAAAGTTTGTCTGACCTTTTTTGGTTTTAGCTTCATTCCATTCAGCCCTTGGCTTAAGAATTATTTCATTGGTCACAACATTTATGATTGAAGAGATAAAAGGTCCATCAGTGATGGCATCTCAAATTTATAATCTATGGCTCTTATGTAAATAGACATTCTATTGTTCTAATAGGGGTAGTTTGATCCATCAAATAGAGGTGGTCTATTTGTGGATTGTCCCTTAGCACCAATAGATTTTTGAAGAGCTAAATGGATCTCTTTCAAGATGTTAAGCCTTAAAAATGAGGGTTAAGCTCTGATACCCCTTGTTGGTTCCAAAGAAGTGTGGTAGAGAGGGAGTGAATAGCACTTTTTGAATGTCACTAAACTTGACTTCTAATTGAGGGCAAGTTAAAGGTCAATGATGAAAAGTTAAATGCTGGATGAAAGAATGGTTTAAAGAAGAATGAAATGAAAAATAAAAGAAGATAGACAATGCACAAAGATTTATAATGGTTCGATCTCTTTGACCTACATCCACTATCTTGATCTTCCAATCAAGAATTTTCAAACCAAATCACTATAAACGGTGGAATTCCCAACCTTCTACCAAGCTTTTGTAATGGCTTTTCACAAGCTCAGCTATAACCTTTAACAATGATTTTTCCTGGGATCACCAAAGCCCAAATCTAACTTTTCCTAGGCTGAATTAAAACCTATAACACTAATCAAGCCACCTAAGCTTGATTAATCCCCTTAGAGTGACTCGTACACTTTAAGTAATCAAGAAATAAAGATATAAAGAAGTATCTATGGTCACTAACTTGATTTGAATGGTACAAGAAGAAGTGCTCAACTTTATTACAAAGATTTGAGTGAAAAGCAGGAAGAGTTGAAAGAGTTTTTGCTATTTTTGAGCTCTTTTTGATCTTAGAAGCATCTAATCTTGTTCTTAGCTGTTGAAGATGTCTTTTATACGTGAAAACCAACTCTAATGGATGTTTGATAGCTTCAAACCATTGGAAACAGTTAGGAGTTAGTAATAGTCATTAGTCTATCTTCTAGCATTCAAATTCAAATTTTCTAATAGAGTGCTCTTAGTCGACTGATCATACTTCTTAGTCGATTAAGTCTTCTCTGCCTTGTAATTGAATTCTCTAGTAGTGAGCTCTTAGTTAACTAACTATACTTCTTAATAAATTAAGTTTTCTATATCTTATAATTAAAGTATCTAGCAGTGAGCTTTTAGTCGACTAACTATGTTTCTTAGTCGACTAAGTCTTTTCTGTCTCTAAATTGGCCAACTTCACTTTTGAATTTTAGCTGACTAACTCCGTTGATTATCTAACTAAGAGGCTTCTGCTTGGTGGCTCATTTGTAACTCCTTATTCTAATGAGTTTTGATATTTTCTTTTTAGTGATTAATTTATTATTGACATACATTTTCATCCTACACACTCAAGTAGTATAGTTAGACATAAATGAGTGAGAATGTTTTATTATCATCAAAAACTAATGAAGCTAAGAAAATCCTCTTAACATCTCATTCGCCTAGGGTGATCTCCTTCTAGGGGTTCATCATAGCCTTTAGACCTAGTAGTCTAGGCACACATAACAAAGGGCACCCATGTGGCTCGCATCATAACACACAAACACTCAATTCGTATTTTGGTTCTTTAGGTTAGGCACTTACATCTAGGCAAACATATATATACATACGCACATTCTATTCTAATACCATGGCAACACCTTTATCAAGGCGTCATGCATCACATGCATTTTTAATTAAGTCCATTCATAGTGACAAAGTAGACTTGCTCCTAGCCAAGCTTCGAGCATTAGCCTCTAATCATCCTCCAGCTCACCAACGAGTTGATTTAACTCCGTTTCCCCCTTCAAGCACATCAGAACATTAGAATATTAGTTTAAATCCTGGCTTTCAAAAAATACCAGCTTTTCAAAAAGAACCAACTTTAATACATAAGCTCAATCTTTCAACAAATGAGCTAAATTCTTTCCTTGGGTGCTGGATTGCTCAATTCCTAGTTCCAAATCCCCACAAACTCAAAGGAGAAAATCTCACCAAAGTTAGACCAAATTGATTATAAGAGCATGTTTGGCTTGGTTTTTTTTTTTTTTAACTTAAAAGCTATTATAAAGCTCTTTTGAAAAATAATAGCTTTTAAAATTAAATTAAAGTTGTTTGGTAAATTTACATTTTATAAGCTCTTTTTTATAGATAAGTTGTTTGGTAAAACAACTTATATAAACTCTAACTTTAGTTAAAATTACCATAAAGAGTATTTACTAAATAAACTTTTATTAATCATGAATTTCTTTGTTAAAAAAATTACCTTTATTTTTCATCTATTTAAAATAAAATTTTGAAAATATAAAAAGATTTTTATATAACATAAAGTTTATAATTAATAATAAATTATAAAAAATAAATAATTTATAAGTAACACATAATTCAAAAATAATTTTATTAAATAATAATAAATAAATAAAAGCAAGAAAAAAATTGAATCAAATAAAAAAAATGAGAGATGAAAGAAATCAGTGAGTCGACTACTTAAACCCTTAACCCTAACAATTGAATAGAGCCCATAAAAGAAGAAGAGAAATCTAGGGTGGTAGTAAATTAGTAATAATTCAAGAAAATCAAGTTTAACTATTGATGTCCTCACTAACAAAGTTAACTTTCATGAACAATATTATGTTGCCCTTGACCTTTCGCGCATCTATCGATAGATATCATTAAATTATGTTGCCCTTGATCTTTATCTATCGATAGATTCCTCGAATCTATCGACAAATTATGCCTTTGCCCTGTTTCTGTACTTCCTTGTTTGGCCATTTATTGATAGATTTATGAATCTATTGACAGTTTCCGAGCTTCTTCGCTTACAGAGTTCTCAAGCAGTGATCTATCGACAGATGTTCATCCAGTTTATCCTCCCAGGCTTTCTATCATTGTATTTATTGATAGATCATACCAGAAGGCACATTTCCACTTCTTTAAGCCTCCAAATTCATTCCTAAGGTTTCTAATTCATTTCCCTTCAACAAAAACCTCTCAAATTATTCATATAACTGAATTTCATACATACACATCCTTAATTATCACATTGAATACAAATCAAAACTCCAAATTATAGGATCTATCTCATATTTTTCTCAAAAATTTACCTAAGTGTCTATATATATACCTTTAAACACTAGACATACATAACATATCACCAAAGTTCTCAAAGTACTATATATTTTCTAATTCATTATCAATTAACTTAAATTACATCAAAAAGTGGGGGTGTTACATTCAGCCTCCCGCCAATGAGTCAAATAACCCCATTTCCCCTCAAAACACATCAAAACATTAAACTATTAATTACATCCTGGCTTCCGAAAAATGTCTAGCTTTCGAAAAATGCCACATTTTCTAAAAATAACTAAATCTTAGCAATCTAACATATAAGCTCAAATCCTTCAACAATGATCTAAACCAATACCTTAGAAGCTGGATTGCACAAATCTAAACTCTAAATTCCAGCAAAATCAAAAGGGATCCACTAAAGCTAAAAAAATTAGATTTTTAGATTATTGACCAATTAAATTGAAAATCAATTGATAAAAACATTTAATCTTACCTTTAGATACATTTCCTGATCTTCAATATACTCCAAATGGCTCCAAAATAATCTATTTGGTGCTTAGGGTTTTCTGAAGGAAAAGAGAAAGAAAAAGTTTAGATTTTTGTTTCTAAAATGAGTAGACAGCTTGAAACCTTTTTATTTTTGCCTTTACCCAATGATGTATTAATACATTTAGGAATGTATAGATACATTTACACAGATTTCAACTAAATTTATCGCTACATTGAGTAATGTACAAATGGAAATCAAGTAGAATGGTTACTGCCCAAAATGTATCAATACAAGGGGGAAATCTATCAATACTTTTTCCCCTAGGTGTTCTCTATTCGTAATTTATTGATACATTTAGATAATGCATCGATAGATGTTTAACCTTATTCAAATCTATCGAGACATTCTTGAATGTATCAATAGAAAATCCCCTGTATGCCTTATATAGTTCATCTTGTCAAGAATGTATCAATATATTAGGGAATATATCGATACATTTTCCCTTGTCGGTACATTTTTAGCTTTCTAAACTTTCAAAAATCCAAACTTAACAACTCAAGTTCATTTCCTATTAATATCACACTTCAAATAATTCACATTTCAAATCCATACATCTATATCCTCAAATATCACACCAATTTTAAATCAAAACCTCTAACTATAGGATTTATCACATATTTTCTTAAAAATTTACCTAAGTGTCAAAATATACTCCCTTACACTTGGCATATATAACATATCATCAAAATTATCAAAACACAATATATTTTACAAATCATTTTCAATTGACTTAGTTTACATTGTAAAATTGACTTAGTTTTCAATAGTCTATTTGAAAAAAGGTTGTGAGCCTTGTCTAGCTTGACATGAGAAAAAAGCTTGGTTTGGCCTACTACTCTAAAATGGCCACTTTAGCAAGGAGAAAAGATGTCATTTAGCTAAAAACCCTAACTATAAAGTTTTTGCCCTTTTTCTTCACAATTCTCTTTCTTCTTCTTCCTTCTTTACCACCTGCTCATCGTCACTCCAAAATCTATCTGCTTTTTTTTTTCTAAAGCCCTAGTCTGTATCTCTCTCCCTCTCCCTTCTTTTTCTTTAAAGTCTTACCCTAGTTTAAAGACCTAACAAAAACAAAACAAAACAAAACAAAACAAAAAGAAATCATCCTTCCCCAAAACACTAGCTATTCTTCACCATTCTTGTTGTTGTTTTTCTCTTTTCTTTTTTTTACAATATTTTACTTTTTTTTGTATACTGTGGTGTAGTCCCAGTTGTTAGAAAAGAAGAAAAGAAAAAGCTTGGGTTTCTATTTCCTTTTCTCTTTATGTTTCCTAGGGTTTGATTTCTCTAGGTGTTTTGTTTTGCTCTTTTTGTTTTTCAAGTCCCTTTCTACTTAAAGGGAGAAGGGTAGCTTATATAAGTGCTCTCCTTGACTACTTTCCTTGGTTGTAAGTAGATAGGCGGCTTGTCAAGCGCAATACTTGCGCCTGGCTGGTCTGAATGTAGCAAGGTTTCTACCAAGTGCAAGCATACCATGCCTAGCAGCCCTTGGTCCACATTTTCTTTCTTCGTTCCACTAACTTTTTTTTGTCTTTCTCATAGTTGGCTCTCTTTTTTCTTTTCTTTGTTTTTTTTTTTGTTGTCCATTTTCTTCCTTATTTTCCAAAATGTTCATTGGCTAAACCTGCTTTAATATTTGGTTTGTGTTCTAATCCTTATTCTATCCATTTTCTCCTAATTAAACCTGATTGAGCCTGTTTTAATTAACAGACTCATTATTGGACTTGACTTCTAGGTCCCAATGACCATTTAGTTAAAGGCTTGGCATCATTTACAGGCCAAGTCAAGCCCAAACAAGTTTAGGATCTTTTGAAGCCCATTTATATGAGTTGTTAAATATGAACTAACAATAGACATAAGCAAGAATAAAGTAAAATAAAATAAAAATGGAATGATATAGTCAATATCCTTCGTCCTTCCTACAGTAGAAATGTGTCATTCTCATCCAAGTATCTCGCTCAAGGGCATTTAGTTGTGATCTTTATGTGGAAATTTAATCTTCATTCTTTTGACTTAGACAAAGAAGGGTGAGATGTTGCAGTACAAATTGGAGCCCATGCCTTTCCTAGAGGAGCTGGCTGGGAAGATAAAGGATGGAGAAAAGCTTTTGACAATGGACATCAAGAGACTGTTGCTATTTGAGACCAACAGGATTGACTTTGTGAATGGTGTAGCAGCTGAGGCTAAAGAATATTTCGGGAGTAATCAGGATGAATACGGAGGTATGTATTTCCCATGGCGCAAAGCATGAGCAACCCACTATATATTAGAAAAGAAACACTTTTTCTACCTCCATTAATCTAGTGTTGTTATATATTTTAAATACTATAAATAAATGTTACTGTTTCTTTACATTTTACACGCTACTTTATATCTATTAATATTTTGACTAATGTTTAATTGTTTAATGTTACTGTTTCTTTTTGTATCTCTCTTGCTACTAACACCAAGAGTCCTTCAACAAATGAAGGATGCTCGGACAATGCTTCTGACGCAACTACAATCTCTTTGCTATCTTTTATTGCCCTTCAACAGTTACACGACTGATTTACCACGAGACAAACGTGACTTCCTCAACTTAAAGTGCAAATACCAATAAAAAGAATACAAAACTTTTTAGTAAAATAATTCAACAAATTCTTTTTTATATTTTTAAATAAATTTAACATATTCATATATATTATTTAAAAATATCTTAAAAAATTAATATCTCACAACACGCGCGGACCATTCTTCTAGTAAATTAAATAGTGGCAACATTTATAAAAATTAATGTTTGTTAGGAAGTTGTGGTTAAATAAGGAAAACATAAATTAAAAGATAATCAGAATTTCCATCTATTGGAGAAAAAGGGAAAGTGAACGTGAGGAATTGAGAAGGGTAAAAACCAAAAAAAAAAAAAAAGAGAACATATAATTAAGAACGGAAAAATCATATAGAAAATCTAATAATATAAAGAAAGACAGCAAACTTAAGAAAAATAAAAAGAAATAATTATCCTAATTAAGCTTTTGTCTCTTTATTCTAATTGATTTTTTTTAGTATATATGTTGTTCATATTTATTTAAAAATGAATAACTACATTTTTGCTATTTATTTCAATATCAATGAAAATGTAAGATCACTAAATTGAAATGAGATTATGAGACCCACTCCCTACCAATTCAAATCATTTTTCTTCTCAATTTTTCTTATGAAAATAAGATAAGATGGGTTAGATATAAAGGCTATAGTAAAGCGTGGAAAGCTTGCATTACTTCATTATTTTCATACCAAACACCAACAAAACAGTGAAAACATAGCTGCTCCATAGTCTAAGTAGATGTATTTATTAGTTAAGACCAATAGAATGCAAAAGCATAATTTCATAATTAAAGTTGTGTCTGCTGGGGATAAGGTTCATGGAACATGAGTCCGAATCAAGTCATTTCTCAATTATTTTATTTTATTTATTTCTTTACCGAGCTTGACAAGCAAGCAATTTCATTTCGATCAAAGTAATTGTAGCTTTTAACTGAAACTATTGGAATCTGTATTCCTATTTTAATAATATATTATTTTCTTTATTATTTTAGAGTCCTTTCAATAATTACTAAGACCATTAACTAGCCTATCAGAGCAAGACTCTTATAAATAAGGCTCTATGGGCTTAAGAGCATCATTAAAGCAAGAAAGATTTTAGTGGGCGTTTAGATTTTAGAAGAAGAGATTTGACTGCAAGAGAGACAAGGATACGTGTTTGAGATTGATTTTATAGATTTTTTCTTAAAGAATCTTCAACTTTTGATTTACTTGATTGAAGGGGAGCCAAGGATGGGCACGTGAAGTTATAGGTTTTTTGCTCTTTTTTTAACAAAGCCAATTGATAGTTATCATGTCTAAATCAATTGATTATAGAGGCAGGGAACTGAAGCTAAGTGATGTGAAATATACCATTCAACACTCTTTCTCACTCATGTGTGGACCCAATATTATTGACTGAAACCAATGAGCCTGCTGACTTAACAAGAACAAACTGTAATATCACATTAGAAATCCAACCTAACACCAACTCTAGGTAGATTCCAAATTTAGTTTACTGTAGCATGAGTGAGTTTTTAATTGGACATCGATTGAGTGCCTATACACAGATGCCAATTAATAAGCATTTGGATCACACAAAACATTTGGATCCGATATGCTGAGAAATCATGTGTTGGAATTTTTTAATATTTATGTTTTCAAGTGTTAATTTTTATGTACCTGAATATGATTCGAATTTTTTTTTAATTAAAAGAATATATTAATTTATATATTAAAAAAATAAAATCAAAAAGAGTCTACATTCATTAGTTGTGATAGGTACTAAAATAGTAGGATGATAAAGTTTATAATCATGCATAACTTCATAATTGAAGTAGTGTTGGTTGGGGATAAGAATCACGTGGACCACGAATCCAAATTAAGTCATTTTTCAATGGCTTTATTTTTTAAAATTTTTTATTTTTGCTTTACGAACCACGCAATTTCATTCTATTCTAACAAATTAACTGTAATTTTTAATTAAACAATTGAAAATTATATTCCGTAAATATTGACATAATAATATGGTCTTAATTTCCTTTAAAGAAAATTGTTGAAATAATCTTGAATTCTAGTTAGATTATAATACTTGAATTCTAATTAGACTAGAATATTTTGTGGAGATAGTCTTAAATTCTAATTAAACTATGATATTAAATCTTAATTAGACTAGAATAAAACTCTTGTACTTGGTCCTATAAGAAGTTGATATGGGAGTTAAAGAATATCATTATACCAAGAGAGAGTTTAGTGAACACCTAGATACAAAAGAAGAGATTTAGTTGTAAGTGAGACAAGAGTTGTGAGTTTGAGACTTATTTTATAATCTTTTTATTTTTTTTCTTAATCAATCTTTCTCTGTCACCATGCTAATGTTTACTCTATATGTTTTTGATGACAATAAAACATTCTTCATTCATTAATGTCTAATGTTGTTGTTTAGTGTGAAAGATTTAATTTAATACCCCTAACAAAGTTGTTAATTAAAGGCAAGATAAGGAGCTTGCTAAATTTAATGAAGAGTTAATCAGTTAAGAGGGAAAGAGCAAATAATGAACAAAAATAGAACCTTAGAAACTAATTATCGAGGGACCTTAATCAGTAAAGGTATGACTGTGTGATAAATTGAAGCAAAATAGAAATATAATAATCAGTTAAAAAGTCTGGTTAATCGGTTGAGTACAAGGTCCTAGTATCTTCAAATGCCAAAAACAAGTTTGAAAATATAGTTGACAGTTGAAGGGAGTCAAAAATGAAAAAGTTCAAAATTCAAAGATCTTCTATCTGATTAAAGGTGATTTTAATTGGTTACAATTGAAGGAAGTAAAGCTTCAATAAGTTAAGGGAGGAGCGAACCAATTAGAGGAAGACTGTTGTTTGGAGAAGTGAAAACAAAAAGTTTGTAATCGATTAAAGCTTGTGATAACCAGTTAAAGGAAGTATACTGAAGAAAAGAAGTTTAAAGACAGAGAACTCTTAATTGGTTAGAGCCTCTTGTAATAGGTTAGAGTAAAGAACATAGCAGTAAGATAGTGTAAGGCAAAGAAGTTGCCATTAGTTAGAGCTGCCTATAACCAATTAATCGAAGTCTATTTGCCTTTTTGAATTTAAACACTAAAGGATAAAAAACGACTAGAAGTGCATAAGAGTTGTTTCTAATAGCTAGAAGCTATTTCTAATAGAAAAATTTGACTCCCTAAGTACCAAAAGAAGCTCCAATAGTTAAAGAAGGTAGATTTGAAGAGAAAAGAGTACTTTGAGAAAAAAGCAAAATAGTTTTCATTAAAAATACTTGTTCTTCATTTGAAATCCAAAAAAACTATTTGACCTTGATTGTAATCTATCCAGACTTGTAAAGGTACTAAGTTGTACTTTTTTTTCTTCTCTTTCTTGGAAAATTAGAGTGTAAGAAATACTCTAAAGCTTGTTGTAAGGGATTAGAGCTTGTGTTAAAAACTCACCTTATAAAAGCTTGGTGGAAGTAGTTAATTCCACTGGTATAATGAAGTTGGGTTAAAAATCCTTAATTGAGAGATTAAGATAGTGGATATAGGTCAAGAGGACTGAACTACTATAAATAGTCTTGCATTGTCCATTTCTGTTTACCCTACCTTACTTGGTGTCTTTCAACTACTACAAGCTTTACATTCATTTTCCTCTAATTAGTTAAAAGCTTTATCATTCAAAAAGAGCTGAGCTCAAAATTTTTAGTGCTATTCACCCCATCACTAGCACGCCATTAGGACCAACAACTAGCAAATAGGTCACAAAAGATTGAGCCACAAAAATTTCTTGTATTCTTGTGAATATGTTTGATGTCTTTCTTTCTTTCTTTATTTTATTGATTTTGTAAGATCTTGGGTGAATGTTTTTAAATTGTTCCTCTATTATCACAACAAATTGATACCGAAGCTTTAAAGTCTTAAGTCAATTTGAATCTTGTAATGGCAACTGAATCTACTAAGTACGAGATTGAGAACTTTAATGGAAGAAATAATTTTAGCCTACGACATGTTAAGATGCATTACACTACTAGTGCAACAAGGATTGTTGAAGGCATAAAGGGAAGATATCATCTTCCCTTAGATCTAACTAATGGTGACAAAAATGCCTTAAGGAGAGAGCACATAGTGCTATTCTACTAATGTTATGTGATGAAGTGCTAAGAAAATTTTAGCTGAATAACTTGCTTTTTTTTGTGTGGTTTAAACTCGAGAGCATTTATATAACCAAGTCCTTGAAGAATCGACTTTATAGGAAGCAATGATCGTATACTCTCAAGATCCATCAATGTACATTTGTTAATACCCACATTGATTAATTGAACAAAATTATTCTTGATTTAATGAATTTTGATGTTAATGTTGGTATATGCCTTAGAATCAATTGGATTGATCAAAGGATATATTGTCATTTAATGTATACTTAATCGCATAACATTATGTAATAGAGATTTTCCTTCATACTAGTGCAATAATAAGGAGTTTTAGTACTAATTGGATGAAGCCCATGGAACATAAAGGCCTTGCAAGAGAATTGTAAAGTTGTTACAATTATGAGATCTCTTTACATTAAAGCCATGTTCTAAAATAGTTTATGGTGTTTGTATTGTCAAGACAGAGCATTGGCAATGCTCAAAGACTAGTAAATATTAAGCCTCTTTACTTGAAAAATAAGTAATCGATCTCATAGATTGAAGTATAGGGGATACTTGAGGATGGCATGTAGGTGCTTGTTAGAGAACAAGTTCACCAAACATGACCTATTATGAGAACTCTATTTGGCATTTCACTTAGGTATCTATGGAATATGTTCTCAAGTGATAGTCGTGTAACTAGTCCTCGAACATGAGACATCAAGTCATCATGTGTGGGGAATGACATACTTTGATTTCACCTCTATAGGTTTGGAAATGACTAGATGCCTAAGTAGGGTTCTTTTGGGTATGCCATGAAGCAAGTGAAGGTAGATGAGTGGTAAAGAGAAGATTCATCATCCCAAGTGATATGAAGGGATCTATCTCAATAGTTCTCAATTCTTGATTAACTTCTATAAAGTCTTTTGCTAAAACATGATGAATTTGAGAAAAGTAAGTTACCTAAATTCATAAGGTTAGTAATAAATTATGAGAACTAATATGAAATGTCATAAGTAGACACCAAGTCATGTTTTATGACACATATAGGATATTTGATAAAAGGACCATATTGCACTGAGAAGCTTATCATTGAGGGCTTTATCAAATTTTTTAATTGACTATTTAACATTTGAGTGGTCATAATGTGCTGCTCGATACCGCTTATAATCTATAAATATAAATCAATTATCAAATTGATATGTGATTATGATTTATATTAATTGTCAACATGTTAGAAGCTTAATGGGTCACACACATTAAGTGACATGATTGAGATTAAATTAAGATAATCAATTAAGTTAGACTTAAATGAAATAGATCGAAATAAAGTTGAAAAATTAGTTAAGTTCACAAGGACTTAATTGAATAAAAATTCAAATATTGTATCTAGGGTTACAAATTAGTTTGGCTATATAAATATGTTATGTTAGTCAACTAAAATTTTAAGCCTCCAATCACTTCTTAGCCCTTTCATAAAAATAAGGAAAGAAATATAGTTTTCTTTGTCTGATGAAAATAAGACTTGGCAAGAACTTTTAGTTTTTTTGTTTTAGAAAAAAAAACGTGCTAGCACAAGTAAAATTCTACTTTTGAGAAGGTCTTAGTTGGTCACTATGTAAATTATTGTTAAAGGCCAAATGCTTATGTGGTTGAAAATTTGATAAATCCTAAAGGTGAAAAAGCATTTCTTGGACTTGGTTAGTATTCATAGTGCTTAAGGCCTTTTAAGGCATTAGTGGAGCTTGGTGAAGTTAAGCCAAAGTTGGTGATTTGTTGAGATATTTTTTAATTCTAGTTAGACTATGATGCTTCAATTCAGGTTAGTCTCGAATATTTTCTTGAGATATAATTGAATTCTAGTTAAATTGTGGTGTTGAATCCTAATTAGACTAGAATAAGACTCTTACAGTTGGCTTTATGAATACGCCATATGCGGTTTGAGAATATGATTAAGCCAATAGAGAGTTAGTGATTATCTAGATCTAGAGAAGAGGTTTGGGCGTAAGTGAGATAAGGGTTGTGAGTTTGAAATTGATCTTGTAATATTTAAATTTTTTTTCTTAGTGAATCTTTCTTTACCATAGTACCTATGAACGTAGGTTAAAAAAATTGAACTACTTAAAATTTCTTGTGTTAGTCTTAGTATACTTGATTTTTTATTTTTATTATTTTATTGATTGTGTAAGATCTTTGACAATTTTTTGAGATTATTCTACTATAATCTCAAAAAATAAATTATCTTCCCACAATTATATCAGTCCCTTCAATAATTATCAAGACTTTACTAGAATGTTTTTGTTTGAGTTAAAAAGTTAGTCTAACTATTTGATTTGTAGAGAAAAAAATTATTTGATTCATTCACGAAAAAAGAGAATAAGAGGAAGAGTTTCTCTAATTTGATGAATGATGAGCCTCCAAAGATTTATAGAGGAAAAACAAAAGGGTGTTTGATTGTAACATGCAGTGCATAGGGAAAAAAGGAAGGAAAAAAAAGAAAAAAAAATCCAGGAAATTGCTGGGCTTAAGAAAGATAAAACTTGTTGAACAAAAAAGGGGAGGGAAAAAACCTCTGGAATTTGGGCTTAGGAAGGATCGAATCTTGGCTAGCGCAAAAAACAAAAAAAAAAAAAAGGGAAGAAAAGGGGGAAAATATTCTGAAATTTGGGTTCAAGAAGGATCGAATCCAGGCCAGCGACAAAAAGAAGGGAAAAAAGGGAAAACAATTAATGGTTTTGTTGAACAATTTACCACTATTTCAGAAGAAGCTGTTCAATTTAATTAAAAGAGACAAAAATATATAATGTCAAATTATATATATAGTACTAAATTTAAAAACTGAGGGCTCCACCACTCATAATTATCTTATCTCTAAAATCAATTGATAGCAAGGACAAAGAGACCAATGTAAGTGATGTGAAATATACCACTGAACACTTTTTCTCACACTTGTGTGAACCTAATATCATGAACCAAGACAAGCGAGCCGACTAACTTTACGAGAATAAACTCTAAATTACATTAGAAATCCAATCTAAAAGCAATTCTAGATAGAGTCTAACTTAAATCAAAGCACATCAATCGAGTGCTTATAAATACAACTAATAAGCATTTGGATCACACAAAACTGTGTCTAAAAGCTAACACACAGCTGTAAACCGAATTATACCATTTCAATACCAGCCATCTCCTAAGGAAAATGTCTTCCCAAGTTTGTTCAATTCCTGCTTCAAGTCATGATACAATGTCCAACAACGAAAATCGGCATTTGGCCTATTTTCGTCCTAACATTTGGGGGGAGCTTTTCCTCTCTTGTCCTTCCCAAGTGGTATGTCTGAAAAGCTTTATCAGGTGGTGAATTCACCCTTGTGTGTGTATCTGTTTTGAGATCAGATTAATGTTAACTGACTTTTAATTTGTCATATCATCTTTATTTTGTTGGCAAACGTTTTAGGTTTCTTTGTGATTTCGACTGCTTCTCTACGTTAGTGGGAATTAATATATCACGTGAAAAGGATAATACTTTCAACTAAAATGATATTTTGCATTTATAGCCGACTGATTGTTATTGTTAAACGGTCTGGAACAATGATGTTAATCTTATCAACAATAGTTTTAACGATTTTGTAACTACAATATGACAATATGATTAGAATATGGATGCTACAACTCAGCTACGATTTGAAGAATTGAAGCAAGAAGTGAGGAGAACGTTGGCCACACCCACGGATAAACCTTCCCAAAAATTGCACCTAATTGATGTAGTCCAGCGTTTAGGTGTGGCTTACCATTTTGAGAAAGAGATTGAAGATTCCTTAGAAACTATATATCAAGATTGCAATGTTGAGAGAGATGATGATCTCCACAGTACAGCAGTTCGATTTCGATTGCTTAGAGAACACGGGTTTAATGTTCATTGCGGTATGCCTTAATTCGTTAAAAGCCAAATCAATCTTCAGTGCATCAATTTCTCTGAAACAAAAACCTCTGTTATATGTATTAGGAGCTTCTCGGTTTCTTCCTTCACTAATTCTTTTTCAAATGCCTTTGGTAATTGAGCAGAATCGTTCAACAAGTTCAAAGACGAGAAAGGGCATTTCAAGGCATCCTTAATTAGTGATGTGAGGGGCTTGCTAGAATTGTATGAAGCTGCACACCTGCGAGTGCATGGAGAAAGTATACTTGAAGAAGCTCTTGCTTTCACGTCCTATCACCTAAAGTCGGCAGAAACTATGGTAGAGCATCCTCTCTCGACACAAATTAATAATGCGCTAAAGAGGCCCCTGCGCAAGAGCTTGCCGAGGTTGGTTGCCAGGAGCTACATTTCCATATACGAAAGATATGTTACGCAAGAAGATACTTTATTGGAATTTGCAAAGTTAGACTTCAAGTTGTTACAGCATTTGCACAAGAACGAGATAAAAGAGGTGTATAGGTAATTGCTCGTGCCATATTTTTAGCAATAAAGCTAGCAAATCGTGCACAAACCAGAAGACCAGTCCCAAAAAATATATAATGAATTAGAGATAATATGAATTTGAAAATTTTAAACTTGAAAAACATGTTTAAATGTTTACATTTCACATTAAAACGACTTGAAATTGACTCGAACCTGAGAAGACTCAAATCTAAAATAACTTAAATCCAAAGAAACCCAAACTCAAAAAGTCCTGAACCCAAAATCTATTTGACCCGAACCCAATATTTGCCACCTCTATTTACCAATTACTGATTTTATTCTATAATTGTGCTAACTACCTTATTTCAGGTGGTGGAAAGGCTTAGATGTTGCAAAGAATTTTCCTTTTATACGAGATAGATTGGTCGAATGTTACTTGTGGATGTTGGGAGTGTACTTTGAACCCCACTATTCCCTTGCTAGAACGTTCTTGACCAAAGTAAGCGCGCTGACATCAATTTTGGATGATATATATGATGCATATGGCACACGTGAAGAACTCAAAATCTTTACAAATGCAATTCAGAGGTTAATTATTTCCAGGCAATCACCTTTACATCAAAATTTGACTAAATTATAGACGTCACCATTTGATATGAATGACTTGCAGGTGGGATATCAGCTGCATAAATCAACTTCCACACTACATGAAAGTATGCTATAGTGAACTTTTAAGTGTTTATAAAGAAATGGAAGAATTGATGACCAAGCAAGGGAAATCATACCGTGTCCAACTTGCCAAAGAAGCGGTATGTTGTTACTAAACCCTCTGTCATCTTCATTTTTCTGCAATGAATGACTATATTAGTTGTGTTTGCTTATTTTTGTAAGTTTTTGGCTTCCTATAGATGAAACAACAAGTTCAAGCCTACTATGCTGAGGCCAAATGGCTCGATGAAAATTACACGCCAAAGATGGAAGAGTATATGGCTGTTGCATCAGTAACCTGTGGTTGTCATATGCTTACAATTACATCTTTTGTTGGCATGGAAGATGCCATAACAAAAGAGACCTTTATTTGGGCATATAATTACCCGAAGATTCTTAGAGCTTCAACAATAATTTCTAGGCTGATGAACGATATTGTCAGTCACAAGGTATTATTATTTGCTTGTCTATAAACGAGTTAAAAATAATTAGCTGTAAGTTTGTTGCAAAATCTTCTTTTTCATTGTCAAAATCTTTGATAAAGAGCTCTAATCGTTACGGGAAAATTGTTTACAAAAACCAATCGAAAACCTTATTAATTGTTTAATGATTTGATGTTAAAAGAGGTATTCACGTGCTGAGTTAGGCCAAACCAAACCAAGTTGATGTCTTGAAATATTCAAGTCTGATTTGTCATTAAACTTTAAAATATTAAAAGTAGATATCTATTAATATAATAATATTTTAAATTAAAACTTATTTAAAATATAATATTTATCAATATAATAATATCATCAAGTCTGACCAAATTCGAGTCTGAAAAATCATATCTAGAGCCAGCCTGAATCGAGTTACATTCGTAGGCTTGACAGGTAGCTCAGCTCATGGACTGCTCTATTTGTGAAGAGAAAAACTTTCTCATAATTGTGGCAAAAAATATATTTATGAATTGTGAGCTTATATGATTTTTGTACAAAATTATGGTTGTTGTAATGTCTATTTGTAAACCCTGTGAATATAGTTTGAGCAAGAGAGAGGGCATGTCGTCTCAGCCGTCGAGTGCTACATGAAACAATACGGGGTATCAGAGCAAGGGGCATACAATGAGTTTGACAAGCAAATTAAGAATGCCTGGAAGGATATAAACCAAGAGTTCTTGAAGCCAACAGTAGTTCCAAAGCCAGCTCTTAATCGAATTCTCAACCTTACACGGGTAATTGATCTCCTTTACAAGGACGAAGATGCGTATACAAATGCTGGGGAAGCAGCAAAAGCTAGCATCACATCCTTGTTGATTGATCAGATCCCAATTTGAATGAAGAACGAAATCAGAGTTGCATGAAATAAATCTAGTGACTGTCACTTTTAAAGAATAAAGATTGCCAATATTCCTTTTACTTCTTAGGCTTTAGCCAAGTTCAAGTGAAAATTCCGTGGTCTTGTATTTAGTTTTCGTTTCTGTGTGTTGTATTGTTATTTGATTTTTGGTTCATTTGTAATTTCCATGCTTTGATAATTCTTATTCCATCTTTCTACAACTCAGTGTTTGGTTTCATTGAATTTGGTCAATTATTTTTCAAAATAATTAACAAACGAGAAAAGCCAAGAGATAAATATTATTTCGTGTAATAATAAAGCTAAGAGTTTTGGAGTTTGGTTAGCTCCAGCTCTATGACCTCTGGTCCCATTAAAACTCAGTGTCGATCGCTTGCTATCCTGAAGTAAGCTATTTCAGCATGCTTCATCCATTCACTCTTGACGTGTATTTAATTATAAGAAAATGATTTAAATTTGTTCATTTTAGTTGAATGATTTACAAAAGATGGACTTAATTAGTGAACTCAATTTGATTCCTTTGCAATTGAATTCCATCTATTTGGTTTTTGAGGGTTGACAAAGACGGTTACCTTTCTTCTTGTCATTATTTGCAATAAAGCAGTGATTAGATAAAAGTGAATACTAAGGTAGTATCTTTTATGTACTTTCAATCAGACATGTGACTCATTCAATTATACGTGTATGCGTATGCATGAAAGGATATTACAAAAAAAGGATACCCTTTTGTGGATGTTTTTATTATCTTATTTTTTTCGTTACAAATAAAATTTTTATTAATCAAAGGAAATTATTTTTTTTCTATTTTTTTATAAATAATAAAAGTATCAACCAAATATAATTTTTTAAATTAAAATCATCTTGTTTTTGAAAGATAAAGATTCATTAATCAACGAGGAAAGAAATCCTTTCCTAAGAATCAATACAAAACACAAATAGACCCCAAAACGACAAAAAAAAAAAAAAAACAAAAGAAAAGGAGAAAAGAAAGACCCTGAAAAATAAAAAGAAGGAAACAGAACTCAGGGAAACAAACCAAACAAAATCGTCTTCCTTGTGTTTTGTTTCTTTCCTCTTCCCTCAATTATTGGAGTCCTTTCAACAATTATTAAGCCTTTTCATGCAGGCATAACATGTGTGAAATAACAGGCATCCCTTCGCTATCTAAGCACAATTGCAAATTGATTGCCATGAAGCAATCCTTTTTGTTTTATTGGGGAGAGAAAAAGGAGAAACAAAAGAACGGATTGGACCAGCTCTGATCTAGGTCCAATCCAAACGTCCAATAATTAATTTGTTTTATACTATTATACAGGTTTTCCTCTTTTGTCTTTCTCAAATGGTATTGTATGAAAACATTCTTTCAGGTGGTGAATTCACCGATATGATGCTTAGTCCAATAATTAGTGTGCGTAAATTCATATTTAAATTCAAATGCTATTCATATATTGTCATTTTGGGAGAATAGAATAGACATTGATCAAGAATGAAATGATTGAAAAATATTGCTTTATTTCTCAGCTCACAATGGAATGAATACAAGGTTGCAATTATATGACTTGTCAGAACCATCTAGAAGGCCTTCTAACACCTTGGAATGGAAAGAGAAAAATCCTAGGTTAAAAATCAGTAGCAATAATTTTGGCTGTATGTATTTACTGCTGTGCAAATTTACAGCTTATACATGATAGTCACGTGCCTTTTATTTTGCCTGTAAAATGTGCATATCACATGTCCTTTCTTCAATTAAGGCCTTTGTAATTCACAGCTTCTTCATCATTAACACTCCCCCTTAAAATGTATGTGAATGTTGTGAACAGGCATTTTACCAAGTAAATGATGGAATTGTCTTGATTGTAATGCTTTTGTGAATAAGTCAGCAATTTGTGAATTAGTATGTATATGCAACGGTTCGATTATACATTCCAGCACCTTATCCTGAATGAAATGTGGTAGTCAATCTATATATGTTTTGTCTGCTCATGAAACATGGGATTCTTGGAAATATGGAAGGTAGACTGGTTGTCATAGTATAGGTTTACTGCGCCTTTATGCTCAAAACCAAAATCTGTTCGCAATGACTTTAACCACACAATTTCACAACATGTGGGTGCCATCGATCGGTACTCAACTTCTGTTGAACTATGTGCCGCTATAGACTGCTTTTTAGATTTCCAACTAACTAAGGAATTTCCAATAAAAATACTGAAACCTGTGACAGATTTCCTTGTGTTAGGACAACCCCCTCAATCACTATTTGCATAGGCTATGATCTCTATTTTTGAATTAGCTTTCATCAAAAGTCCTTGTCCAGTTGCAGATTTTAAATACTTCAATACTTTGTATGCTACCATTAAGTGCATGCCTTGGTTTGTCCATAAATTGGGATAAAACTTGAACACTATAAGAGATATTAGGTCTAGTAAAAGTAAGATATAACAGCTTACCAATGAGTTGTCTGTAAGTTGTGGGATCTGCTAATTGTTCTTCATCTGTGGCCTTCGACAGCTCGTGATTACAGTCAATAGGAGTCGACACTGGTTTTGTGCTCAGCAAGCCATGCTCTTCTAAGAGGTATAGTGTGTATTTCCTTTGACAAATAGATATTCCTTCGGTTGATCTTGCAACTTCAAGTATTAGAAAATATTTCAATCTTCCTAAGTCCTTCAACTTGAATTGTGCATTTAAGTAACTTTTGACTTCATTGACGACTCCATGGATGAGCTGCCAATAAGAATATCATCAACATACACCATAATTGCAACATAATCATTATTCTTGGTCATGGTAAATAATGAGTAATCAAACTTTGATTGACGAAACCCATATTGAATCAAGGAAGCAATGAGCTTATAGTTCCACTGCTTGGAAGCTTGCTTATGCCCATATAAGAACTTGTGTAGCTTGCATACCATTCTTGAATTACATGAGCCCAAAATTTTTGAGCCTTAATGTTCAACAGAAAATCTAGGTGTAAAAATAATATTTTTAGTGATGAAAAATTCATAAATCAAGATTTAAAAGTTGAAAGATGTCACCTTTGTCTAAAAAACCCAAAACCAAACTTCCAATCTTCCAAAATAGTGATTTAGGGTGAAAATGGGTTTAAGAGAGCTTAAAGTTGCTGAAAACTAATAGGAGGTAGCTTAAAATGAAAAACCCTCGAGGTAGGGGTCATATTTATACTATAGGATGTGCAAATATCCTTTTACTGCTTTTAATTTTTCAAAATTGGTGAAATCTATCAATACATTTGGCAATGTATCGACACTTTTGGTTTTGGAAAAATTGTATTAATATATTATGAACATGTATTGACACATATTCATCAAAAACCCTTTATGAGCTAAATGCATTAGTACATCATGCACATGTATCGATACATTTGAGA